>NC_134499.1:24219879-24370132 GCF_040206685.1 Ascaphus truei
GTCTGTGTGAAGGTTTGGTGGTGTATTTTAGGCCCTAAACCATGGCTGATCAAAGCAAAAAGCAAAGTGCTGTTACTCCAAAAAGGAATAGAAAATCTATAACTTTGGAGACCAAGCACAACATCATAAAGCGCTCTGAGAAAGGAGAGACGAACACAGAAATTGGACGTTCCTTGGATATACCTCGCACAACTATTGTGACTATAATAAAAGACAAGGCAAGAATCCTGGAACAGATCAAGGGCTCAGCACCTATGCAAGGTACGACAATAAGGCAACGTGCTGGGCATATTGCTGAGGTAGAAAAACTCCTCATCATATGGCTGGAAGATCAATCCCAGCGTCATGTGCCCATTAGTTTAGCCTTAATTCAGGCCAAGGCTTTGAGTCTGTATGAGGACATTAAGCAACAGCATGGAGAAGGGGCCACTGAGGAAACGTTCACTGCAAGTAAGGGCTGGTTTATGCGGTTTAAAGAGAGGGCAAACTTGCATAACATAAAAGTGACCGGTGAAGCTGCTAGTGCTGATGAGGAGGCAGCTAAAACCTTCCCTGTTACATTGGCCAAAATTATAGAGGACGGTGGCTATTGCGCACGTCAAGTGTTCAATGTTGATGAGACTGGGCTCTACTGGAAGAAAATGCCCAGTAGAAGCTACATTGCAAGAGAGGAAAAATCTATGCCCGGGTTTAAAGTTGCAAAGGACAGGCTGACTCTTCTGCTTGGTTCAAATGCTGCAGGTGATTTCAAGCTAAAACCTTTGCTTGTTTATCATGCAGAAAACCCTAGGGCATTCAAGGGTTATGCAAAGCACACACTTCCAGTGATTTGGAAGTCCAACCGTAAAGCATGGGTAACAGGGAGCCTTTTTGAGGACTGGTTCCAGCATCAATTTGTTCCGACTGTGCAATTATATTGCATGAACCAGAACCTCGATTTCAAAGCGTTGCTGCTCCTGGACAATGCTCCTGGCCATCCCGTGTACCTGGATGACCATCATCCAAACATCATGGTGGTGTTCATGCCCCCCAACACCACCTCACTGATACAGCCGATGGACCAGGGTGTTATCGCTTCCTTCAAGGCCTACTATCTTAGGCGAACATTTGCCCAGGCCATCAGAGCAACCGATGTGGAAGGTGGTCCAACCCTAAAAGAATTTTGGAAGGGTTACAACATTCTTCATGCAGTGAGAAACATCGGAGAGGCATGGAATGAGGTGAAACAATCCAATCTAAACGGAGTTTGGCGTAATTTGTGCCCGGATTTTGTGTCTGATGTCCAAGGCCTTACAGAGACTGTTGCAGAAGTTACAGAAACTGTTGTGCAAATGGCCAGAGATCTCAACTTGGAGGTGGAAACCGAGGATATTGAGGAGTTGCTCGCCTCACATTCTAACGAGTTGAGCAATGAAGACCTCATGCAATTAGAGGAGCAAAAAATTGCTGAAGAGGAGGCCCACCAATCTGCTGATGTGGCACAGCCACAGCCACGTAAATCTTTGTCTAGCAAAATGTTGGCTGCGGCATTCAAGCACATTGATAGCGCACTGGCCATATTTGAGGACAATGACCCTAACATTGAACGGAGTTCAACAGTCAGTCGTGGGGTGTCTAACCAAATCAGCTGCTATAGAGAGATCTACACGCAGAAAAGGAAAGGATCTGTCCAGACTTCAATGAAGAGGTTCTTCAAGAGGCCGAAACCTTCAACCGCACCTACATCACCTCCAAAAAGTCCGTTGTCTATTGAAGATTCCCCCCCCCCATCATCTTCCTCCAATAATTGATGTGTTTTTTTTTTTGCTCATGTACATTTCTGTACGGAATACAGCATAGTTTTATTTTTATAGTTTTATTTTACAGTTCTGTAATCAATAAATATAATGTTTACATCATAATCTATGTGTGTGCTGCATATCTTATTGCTTGAGTAACATTTTCTGTGTATTTTAGCATTAAAAATGCCTTCAGGAACGGAACGTTTAATTTAAACTGTGTTCCTATGGGAAAACGGGTTTCGCTTTACGACGCTTCGCTATCCGACGCCATTTTGAGTAACGCATTGCGTCGGATAACCGAGGACTGCCTGTACATGTATTAAGCCTCCAGGAGCTCAAGTGGCCAGGTAGTCGTCGCGGGTTTACTAGGACCAGCTGGCGACTTGGGCTACTAAAGGTTTACAATGTTACCAAGTTCTACAATGTTAATGTTATGTATTTGTATCACCTGTTCTAGATTTGCCTAATTGTATCTTGCCTGTAGTGGCCATTACATACAAGATCTGCCCATGTATCAGAGTTTAGTGAATAGCATGTGAATAAGTGAATTGGTGTTAATATCTCATTTGGATGTTCATTTGCATATGCTGCATTAAAAATCCCTGTATCACTGCATTAAAAAGCCCTGTATCACTGCTTTTCCGCTGGTAATATGGCTTTACCGCTGCAATATGGCTTTACCGCTGCAATATGGCTTTACCGCTGCAATATGGCTTTACCGCTGGCTATATGGCGTTACCGCGGCTATATGGTGTTACCGCTGGCTATACGGCGTTACCGCTGCAATATGGCGTTACCGCTGGCTATATAGCGTTACCGCTGCAATATGGCTTTACCGCTGCAATATGGCTTTACCGCTGGCTATATGGCTTTACTGCTGCAATATGGCTTTACCGCTGCAATATGGCTTTACCGCTGCAATATGGCTTTACCGCTGGCTATATGGCTTTACCGCTGCAATATGGCTTTACCGCTGGCTATATGGCTTTACCGCTGGCTATATGGCTTTACCGCTGGCTATATGGCTTTACTGGATAGGTCAATGAACTAAAATTGGCGTATAACACTGACCACGCCAATTTTTTACTTATTGATCAACTGTTAGTGAATCTAGGACATAGAGCAGGGGTGGCCGCACTCAGCCCTCAAGAGCCCCCATCAGATCAGGTTTTAAAGGAGCAATTTGTGTACTTAGAAAAAAATAATAATAATTTTTTTTTTTTTTTTACATAGGTTTGAAACGTGGTTCTCCCGAACTGAACTGCATTCATTTTTGCTCCCGGGACCCCCCTCCAAAGGGGGTGACGGTATCTCAGCAAAATGTAAAGCTCCCACGTCACGCGGACCAATGGGAAGCCGAACCCGATGATGTCAGAGCTTCCTATTTACCCGCAGGGCGCGGGAGCTTTGAACCTCCGCCATTACGTGAACCCTGCTGGCCGAGCGGCTACCGGCACCGCCTACGGAGATCTGTATCTCTAGAAGGAGGAGCTCACTGGAGCGGAAATTAATGGGGTTCAGCAACGGGGTCCATACGTAATCATGGAGGGAACAAGTAGTGCATTGGGTTGTAATGTATTATTAACAGGACCCAGACTCTCTTATAGGGTTAAAAATAATAATCCTTCCTTTTTGGATCTGCATCGAGTTCACTTTATGAGGAACCAATCATGTGGCCAAGAACGCAGTTGCGCAGTAGATGATTGCTTGTGCTTGTATGACTTTGCCATACATTTGCTGTGTAAACTGCCCCGTGTACCAGTCTACGACGTTTAGCGGTGACCAAATCTTTGCCAGTGTTTAGCCACTACTCACCTTGCCGCAGGGACCCCTAGCCAGCGGGCGCTTTGCCGCCAGGGTAAATCCCTAACCTTCCCTAATCTTAACCCCTAATACTACCCCCTACCCTCAAACATTTAACCCCTTACCCTAAAACCCCTCACCCTAATTCCCTACCTTTAAAAGCTTAACCCCTTCACCTAAAAGCCCTTGCACTAAACCTTTACCCTAATCCCCTACACTAAACCCCTATCCGTAACCCTTAAATTAATTTATCTTGACGGAGCGGCTGCAGCTGAGTGTCCAGCAGCAGAGCAGCTGCAGCTATGTGTCCAGGGCAGAGCGGCTGCAGCTGTGTGTCCAGGGCAGAGCGGCTGCAGCTGTGTGTCCAGGGCGGAGCGGCTGCAACTGTGTGTCCAGGGCGGAGCGGCTGCAGCTGTGTGTCCAGGGCGGAGCGGCTGCAGCTGTGTGTCCAGGGCAGAGCGGCTGCAGCTGTGTGTCCAGTGGCGGAGCGGCTGCAGCTGTGTGTCCAGTGGCGGAGCGGCTGCAGCTGTGTGTCCAGGGCGGAGCGGCTGCAGCTGTGTGTCCAGGGCAGAGCGGCTGCAGCTGTGTCCAGCGGCGAAGCGGCTGCAGCTGTGTGTCCAGGGCAGAGCGGCTGCAGCTGTGTGTCCAGTGGCGGAGCGGCTGCAGCTGTGTGTCCAGGGCAGAGCGGCTGCAGCTGTGTGTCCAGGGCAGAGCGGCTGCAGCTGTGTGTCCAGGGCAGAGCGGCTGCAGCTGTGTGTCCAGGGCAGAGCGGCTGCAGCTGTGTGTCCAGCCGCGGAGCGGCTGCAGCTGTGTGTCCAGGGCAGAGCGGCTTCAGCTGTGTGTCCAGCGGCGGAGCGGCTGCAGCTGTGTGTCCAGCGGCGGAGCGGCTGCAGCTGCGTGTCCAGGGAAGAGCGGCTGCAGCTGTGTCCAGAGCAGAGTGGCTGCAGCGGTGTGTCCAGCGGTGGAGCGGCTGCAGCTGTGTGTCCAGCGGCTGCGACGGAAAGTCCCTCTGCGGTCCAATGCCAGCCCAAATGTCCGATATCACTCTATATCCATTTATTTTCTGCTTTTCACTTTGAAAATAATAGAATAGACTGTTTTCTTGTAGTTCTCAGAGGCTTATGTTTTTTCAGATCCAGCTGAAGACTATTTCACAGCATACAGTATTGAGACGTGTGTAGCCATTTGTCCTCTTGGATACTAATCTGCCCTACCTAACACATAAGCCCTGGTACCAGTGCAGGCAGTGTTAGGGTTAAATTAATGCCCTTGCTGCAGCAGCAGTAGTAAACGGCTCCCATGAGTGACGGGGGTGGGGGGGCTAAAGCCTGTGTGCTGCCCAGGGGCTCAGATGTACAGCCTCAGAGGTACAGCACTGCGAGAGTACAGGTAACAGTAAAATATCCCAGAGGGTGGAGGAACACCTGTTACACGTGTAACCGGGTTCTCCAACTAGTTCTCCAAGGGGGCCCAGATCAGAAAACATTTGGGAGCAGGAGTACCACCTTATTGTAATTTAATTTTACATACAGTGAAAGACCTTTAACATTATTATATTTCAACATTTTGCTAGCATTTATATCATCTGTACCATCTATATTCGGATATTAGCTTTAAGCAGCAATGCCAGGTTTCATTATTTTTTTCATTATTGCAGGATTGAAGCAGCGGGTCTCCGGAGCTGAGCGGTGTTAATTTCAGCTCCAGGGACCTCCTGCTTCCAGAGGTCCTTACCTCCGTAGTTGTTGCCGGTATCACTGTGGAGTTTACATGTTCCCGGTCACGTGGGCCAATAGGAAGCTGCACTGGATGACGTCCCAGCTTCCTATTGGCCCATGTGACGTGGGTCATTTTAAACGCTGCCATTTCGTTTGGCACACCGTTCCCTGGCTGCAGAGATACCCCCTACGGAGGGAAGTACCTCATCCCCGGAGCTGAAATTAACACAGTTCAGCTCCAGAGACCCCCTGCTTCAATTCTGTAATTAAAAAAAAAAACACACAATAAAGGAAACCTGTATTGCTGCTTTAACTGACAAGTGAATTTTCTGAGAAAATCGTCACTTGGCTGCAACTAATGTGAAATTAGCCGGAGCAGAGTCCCAAGGACCACATCAAGGCCCCTTCACAGGCCACATTCTGCTGGTGAGACTCCAGATGAAGAGCTCAGATGTACTGTGTACGTCATGAGGGCCGGCAAACCAGTGGCCTTTGTGACTCTGGGCTTCATCGCGAACAGAGCACAGACCGCGACCGGCAACGACAGGGGAAGAATGACGTGGATATCAAGTGATCACTTTTGAGCAATTACATGCTCCGGAAGTGCCAGAGGGAGCCTTGCCCACGGCAGTGGCAGGACACTGAAGATGTTAATGGACCCTTCTTAGTTGGGGTTTGAGACTGACCAGTTTTTTAACAGTTTCAGATCCTTTATTACAGGGGTGCTCAACTCCGATCCTCAAGATCCCCCTCCCCCCCCCCACCCCCACCAACAGGTCAGGTTTTAAAGTTATCTCTGATTGAGACACCTGTGCTGAAGCAGAGATCTTTAAAACCTGACCTTTTAGAGGATCTTGAAGGCCGGAGTTGAGTACCCCTACTTTATTATATGGGAAACTTCATCTTCAAATTGTATGTGAGCTCCTTGGAATTGAACCCCATATAGTGCCAAAGTGGCCAGAAACGCATCACTAGCACTGAAAGAGTTAACACCGTTAATCACAGAGCTAGGATCTGGTGGGTACCGGTCTAGTACTGGTTAGACAGACGCACTATTTTAATTCACTAGCGAAGTCAGTCCCTGTTTTCAGTTCCATTTTTATTTTCTCTGTATACTCAACCATTGTGGAAGATGATCTCATATTAAAGATCATTCAATCATTCAATCATTCCGATAATGATGACTGACAATTATTTTTTCCCCCCTCAAATGTTGATTACACTATTAAACACAATGGATGGATAAACATATTTATTAATGCAAGGTGGGAATTTTTTGGTTGAGTCCCCCAAAAACCATAATTTATGTATGGCACAGTCACGTGAAGCATTAATTTCAGTCTGATGTCATTTGCCTCCGGGAGAGCCAATAAACAGTGAGGATGAGACTAGCAGGGGATTCTGGGAGAGGAAATAGAACCAAGCCGTCTCTCTGATACAGTGGCAATCCTTAGTACAGAAATTGTTGGTATGTTTTGGGCAGACGCAATGTATGGTATTACATAATAAATACAATCTAATGGCCCCTAGCCCCTTAATCACCTCAGCAGTTAATAACTGCTATAGTAATTAAGGGGTTAACCAACCTTTCCCGGGAGGCCATGTGGGAAAGGATGTGACGTCATCCAAAGGGAGTCACATGGTCTATTACAACCAATCAGATTGGGGATATAGTTCTCACAGTCTGATTGGCTGAAGTACCATGTGAGGGCATCCATTTTGGATTTGGTGATGTCATGTTAAAGGGAAATGAAGCACAACCATTCTGATTGGCTGGCTTCAGTCCCTTTATATGACGTCACCCCCCCCCCCCCCCACACACAAAAAAAAGCACATGATTCTCACAGCAAATCACAGGCGTGAGAACCATTTGCCAATCAAATGTGACGTTACAGGCCATATTTAAGGCCGTGATGGCTCATTTGAGCTCAAGAAGCCGACGTGTTAACATGGGGCTATTGGATTGACAAATGAAGACAGAAGATAAAGACAGAAGATAAAGAAATTAAAGAAATAGTCACAGATGAAGAAAGAAGAAGAAGATGGGAGATTACAGAAAGAAGAATTTTGTTACCTGGTCAGGATGGATGGCGTTGGATTGTGTTTCGTGATGTCACCGGACAAGAGCTTCCTGATTCCCCAGGATTTGGAGGGCCAGCGCTTCTAAAAGAAGAGAAATATTGAATATATGTACTTTTATTTTTACAGGTTTTTTTATTGGATTTTTCTTTTTGTATGTTTATCATTGCCTATTGACTGCTAATGTACTGTATTAATCTGTGCTTGTTTAGGGTACTGATGGATATAGTAATAGACCATGCATTTTTTGGCAAATGCATTTCTTCTACTGACTGTTATATTTTCTATGTAGTTTTATTGTTTAGGTTAAATTGTTTTGAATTGTTTTTTCCAGATTGTTTTGCGTTTTTATTTAGTTATGTATTTTGTTGGCTACTGGTTTAAGTTGGTGTTGTCTAGTGGTTGTATTAATTAATTGTAGTGTTGGTTAGTTCTTTTAGCTATTACATTTATTTTTTGGGCTAGTGGTATGATTTCTTTAATTGATTGGCAAGTCATTTTATTTTTTTTATTGGTTGGCAATTATTTAGGTAATTGATTGCCTATTGCTTTTAATTTTACAGTTTGGGGGTTTAGGTGCTTGTTGTATCTGTTTTATTATTGTGTATTTTGGACATTCAGGCTTTTGTATTATTGTGACCATTGACTGCTATAGTAGCTTATCATGCACATATTATATGGGTATGATGTACTACTATAACAATCAATGGGTACAGGGTGGGTATAGTGGACCCGGGGTGGGTGGTTAGGCCTCCCAGGTGGGTAGTGGGGGCAGGGTGAGTTAACCTCTTAATTACTATAGTCTGGTCCTGTAGCCATAAGGCCCTGAACAGTATTCTCTCACTTAATTCTTGTGAACTATAAAATGGAGTACTTCAGATTGCTGCCTTTACTGTGCAATCCACTATACTCTGTGTTAGCCTTTTTACCCAGAGATTACTTCCGATATGACTCTTTGTATTTCTTTGTTTTCGTATAGCAAATACAAATACCACTTGTAAGCACAGTCACATGTCTCAAAGGGGTCTGCACCCCGGCTTTTCACCATTTCTATTGGCATACAATGCTTCCACTGCAGCCAGGGATTCTGGGAAACTACATGCAAATGAGCACACTGTTACCTTTTCTGTAGAGTTTTCCAAACAGTTACCACGTTCTCTTGTAGAACGCAATGTACTAAGTATTTATATGCATATATCCTCATCTATTGTAGCATTTTTTTTGAGGATGTGTGTATATGTGTGTATATGTATATATATATCTTGTCAACAAACACAGTGTGTATATATATCTATATATAGATATATATATCTATATATAGATATATATACACACTGTGTTTGTTGACAAGATATATATATATATATATATATCACACACATATACAGTATATGTGTGTATATATTACCATCCTCAAAAAAAATGCTACAATAGATGAGGATATATGCAGATATATATATACACACTGTTTTTGTTGACAAGATTTCTATTGTAACAAGTAGTTCTGCAGAATTGGAGATTAATTATGAGTCTAGTTATGGGCGTATAATGTGACAATTTTGGATCCAAACACCTAGAGTACTGCTGCTGTATTTGCGAGAAGCGTTCTGTACACGTGTAAAAGAAACTTATACACAGCACTTTTGATGCAATGTCTACTTTCTAAAGAGAATACACAACTTTTAACCTTCTGGAGCAAAAGACACACCATTGTCTATCAGTAAGACTGGAACGAAAGATGAATAGACAACATGCCTACAGCCATTTGTCAGTCTGACTTTGATAACCCAGCACTAAAAAGGTCCTTTTATGTTTATGAAAAAGCGTGACGTCAAGACCATGAAAAAAAATAGTATCAAAATAGAGGGCTACACTTCCATTGGATCCAAAAAAACTCTTGTATGAACTGTTTGTTTCTTTACACGCGTAACTAATTAGCTTAGTTTATTATAGGCTGGGCCCGCAGTGTGGAAGTTTCCTTCGCTCTGTTTAGAAAACCTGTTTGCGGGCGTCCTATTTAAGCAGCTTCAGAACAGGAGATAACTGAAATTAAGGGATTTAGTGTAAAACAATTGGACTGATAACCCAAGAAATTCACCCTCCAAGATGCTGGAAATGCTTGGCTACAATCATTACCAGGTGGGCTTTTTTCCAAAACTCTATTTTACACGTTGTTATACAAAGTTACGATATGTGTATACTGTACATTACTCTTATCTGAGATTGTGTTACCCAAAACGTTGATTACTTGCAGTCAAATCTTTGACAAATGAAACGCTGGAAGGATCTGCAAATAATTTATATTGAATGCCCTGCAGATGTGTTTGCCAGGAAACATATACAAGGATATATATTGTGACATATTACATACTGTAAGGGTTTGTTAGATGATGTGAAAGGGTTATATCTTCTGGTGTTTATAGAATACAACATTTCAGTAGGATAACTATTTAGTTGGGTAGTTAAAGAAAACTTTTTTTTAGAATTGACTTAATGTTCAAAATTTATCAGTGAATTAGGGATGTTCGAATCTATATGCAACATATACGAGAAGGTGGATATATCATTTCTATGCATACTGCTCAAATTATTGTAATTGACGGCAGCAAACCTCAACTTTGGGATTTGTGTATTCTAGTTATAGGTGATCTAATTTTATTAGATCTTCCTGTATATTTTTAATTTTATAGGACATATACTTTAACTAATTTGGGGGTGGTTATGATGATAAAAAGGCTGAAACTGGCAACACAAGTTATTCAAAATAAAAATAATGAAATAACCTTTGTGTGTGTGTGTGTGTGTGTGTGTGTGTGTGTGAGAGAGAGAGATATGTGTTGCTTAATATGTTAATACTGAAGATTAAAACCTTCTCCTTTAGAAAGTAAT
The DNA here is from genome assembly GCF_040206685.1 of Ascaphus truei. Taxonomy (NCBI): domain Eukaryota; kingdom Metazoa; phylum Chordata; class Amphibia; order Anura; family Ascaphidae; genus Ascaphus; species Ascaphus truei. The sequence continues at coordinate 24,230,150 of NC_134499.1, forward strand.
AATGTTTTACAAATGACGTACGTTTTGTGCTAGGGGAAGGATTTGAGCTAACAAGCTACATGGCTGATGAGACTTTTATTGGGTTGTACCCCAAAAAATGGTGCCCATGATAAGTGGGCAGGATAATGATACAGATGATACTCTTCTATGTAAAGCAGAATGTTGGAGGGATTAATGCAGGAAGCTGTATAAAATCTTATGGCTGGTGGGTCGAATCATTACCAAGTTGTGATTTCTTGTGATTTATTACAAAGACTTAGCACTAGGGATACTTTGTTGCATTTTATTAAAGCTGCAGTGCTGGTTCCTGAGATAAATTGCCAAGAAAGGAGCAATGTGTTGTGCCTTAATTAACCCTTTGAGTTAATAGGGTTGTGCAATATAATACAATACAAGCTAGAGACCTGGAATACCATTGACTATCATCTCTCTTGCACAGTAACTAATCAAACGATTTCTTACTTACAAATAGCTGCTGTCGGTAGGCTGCACATTTCAGCATCACTGCAAAAAGATGGTGATATTTATCTTTTTTTTTTTTTTTTCCTCAGGTGCAGACCCACCTTGAAAATCCAACCAAGTACCATATCCAGCAAGCTCAGAAACAGCAGGTAAAGCAATACCTGAGTACGGCCAAACACTCCAACCACGCTTTAAGCCTGCCCTGTCTAAATCAGCCTGGTGATCACATCATGCCACCTGGAAGCAGTGCACCCAACAGCCCAATGGCCATGCTGACACTTAGCTCAACCTGTGAAAAAGAGGTAACTACAGCTGTCTTTACCTTATTAACCAGTCAAATAAAAGTGCAGTCCCATTTAGCTAGCCCCCCCCCCCCCCCCAAATCTTTGCACTTTTGATCCTTAACTGCTACTTCCTTGTGAAATCCTCCACACATCCTATTTTGGGGATAGTATATAACCAGACATATAGTCCAATTATCGGTGCAAAAGAAACAATCCACAGGTAAAGAATGTCATCAAATATCTTCTTAATGGCCCTTAGTGTGAGCAATTCATAATATTCATTGGAGTGTAATGATATAAACATGTGCACCTAGCTCATATATTAAGAGCATAGACAGTGCTATAATAGTATTGATTGCCCGTAGCTCATATTATAGTAGTCGCCTCAACCTTAGGCTTAAATCATTGAGTGGGATTTATGGAGTACTGGGGAAGCACAACAACCCAAAGTCAATGTGCACCTTTTCACCACCACACTTACATAGCCTTTATGCTCTAAGTAGTCTTATCTAACACTGTCTGGCACAATACAATTCCAAGGGTAACTCACTGTTTGTTGAGGCAGAGGCTCCACAGAGCTTGCCTCAAATGTCAGTTGAATTAAAGGCTCCCCAGGGGGTGCATCCAACTTGATAGTAGACAGGAAAGGAAGTAACCTCACGAGAAGGATAAGTGGAGCACCGCAGGTAGGGTAAATAGCGGAGGAAACGGCACACCAAGAATAAAAGTCGAATTTATTTAGAAGTGACTAAGAGAGGCATCCACAAAAATAGGACAGGCTAAGCAACTCTGACACGTTTCGGGTGAAGCCCTTTTTCAAAGAGTATTTATTTGGCAAGGAAGGTTACTTCCTTTGCTATTTGGGGGATATATTATACATTATGTACATTCTCTGGAGAAAAAAACAATTGGTAAAAAAAAACGTGCATTCATTTAGAACTCAGGTCCGACCACTCCATTCAGCACTCTTTCTATGTTAGGAATGCTTTCCTTTGTTCGTGTAGCACCAAAGCAGCACTTGTGTGTTCTGTAATGCCTGTTAATATTTAATGCACTGTTTCACCATGGTAATACTAATTGTGTACTAAGATGCTGCATGCCTAGCACTATTATATACACTTTTTACCACTTTCCCATTCGTATGCAGAAAGGCATCATTTTGGGGGGTGAACTGACCACAGCATTGATGTAACAAATAATCAACAAGACAAATATAAAAAGGACCGGTCCGGCTCATCCATACCTGTAGTCATATGACCACACCCAAAATGTCTATCATCCAGCCAAAGGGTGCCCCTCTGTATGCTCCACTACTCTAGGCAGGAAGGACTGCTTCGGTCACAACAGTCATAACCATGTTTAGAAGTCTTTCACTGGCAGGGTTCCTTGCCCTATGACAAACGATAATGTTAACATGATTGCAATTAAAGCATAATAATAATAATAATTGTTGTTGCAGTAACCCTTTCTAGAATTCCAATTTTTTTTATTTTACACCGCTGAATTATTCAGCAGGAAAATAAAAGCTTTACAATATACATATTTTTACTCCAGTTACAAATATTAGCAAAACATTTTTTTTTTTTTTTTAATTATTCGGTATCATCTTCACATTTGAACTAGAGGCTTTTGATGTCCTGAAAAGCTCACGTTCAAACACATTTCCAATAAACTAATTTAAAGCTTCAATAAAATATATTAAAATCATCTTACAAAGACAATTTTCCTCCAGGTTAAAGCAGACACGCATTGGTTAAAGGATAGTGGAAATTGTCACATGCCAAAGGAAAATTGACCATCAATTTTTACTTGCTTTAGCATGGAAACAATGATTATACACGTTAACCGTGTCAAATGAACAGTACATACATACAGTAACTCTGTGTTTTGAAAGCATTTTTGCATGTTACATGATGTGTAATTAATTATAAGTTGGTAGGATAAAACTAGAGCATTTAATTTGGTATTGAGTCTTGACATCTGCTTTGTTTTGCAGATGGATGATGTTATCGACGATATAATTAGCTTGGAGTCAAGTTATAATGAAGATATTCTCCTGATGGATCCTGGAATGCAAATGGCAAATACGGTACAGTAGATTTGACAAATAAAAGGCTATTATCCTACACCATAACAACCAGGCAATCACCTAATGATGTGAGTTACCCCAGGTCATGGTGGAATCACAAGGAACGTGTGTGTGTGTGTGTGTGTGCGTGCGTGCATGCGTGTGCGTGTGCATATATATATATAAACAATCAGACTTTCTATGGAACTCATTAACATAGCAGGCAGATTATGGCCCATATTTATTAAGCAGTGCTATTCTATTATACTCCTTCTGGTGACTTCAGACACTTTATAAGCCATTCAAGTGAATGGGCTGGAAGGTGTCTTTGAGCATCTGAAAGCAAATCACCTCTAAGTAAATATTAACATATATTCTAACTTTATGGTAACATTCCAGACTTTTTTTTTTTAACATGTTTTCTATCTTTTGTATGGTAACATTTGCTAATGCAGGGGGTGGCCAAATTCTGTCTGCAAGGGCCACCAACAGGTCAGGTTTTAAGGATATCCTTGCTTCAGCACAGCTTTCTCAATCAGTGGCCCTTGAAGACGGGTGCTGCCCACTCCTGATCTAACGTATCTGAGCTAACTGTTCTGTCTGGTCCCCGATGCATATTTCACAAGAAATGATTGTTTGTCATTTGCCATCACTGTATATTTCCTTCCAAAGTAAAGCAGAACAGGTTCAGGATTTATTTTTTTCAGATTAAGCAAACAGGATGAGTTCTCCCAGATGTGAGTTTTCACCCACTATATGTTAACAATGAGAATTTCTTTTGCATAACTCTGTAAATATACTGTGCATAGTTTCCATTAACACCCAAACAACCTTGTCCCATACTGAAGTGTGTGTCAGTACAGTGTTTCATGCAGAGCACATCATAAATAATAATGTTTTCTTCTTCTTTTAGTTGCCTGTGTCTGGTAATATGATTGACATTTATGGAAACCAAGGTATGCCTCCTCCTGGGTTAAACGTCAGTAATTCTTGCTCTGATAACCTTTCCAATATCAAAAGGGAATTTACAGGTAAATGATTTAAAAGTTAGGGAGGTTGAGATAATACTTCTGCTCTTAAACATGGAATGCACCAAGAAGAGATGATGATAGCTTTCCACTGTGTTGATTTTACAATCTGACGGCAATTCAAAGTAAGTTCATGATTGAAGAAGAGAGGGCGGTGGTACATTTCAGAATATTGTCAAACGTTCGCTGTAAACTAATACAACAGTACACATTTGCACTCCCAAGTCTATTTGGGGTGCCCAGTTTATGGAAATAGTGCCATCATTTGGGCTACCAATTTACTGTCACTGCTGACGTTTTACTGCCTGCGTCTGGATTTATGAAATATACCTTCATTCATATTTATGCCAGGGAAATAAATGTAACTTTTTGAGAGGAAAAAAAAAGTGAAAACTACTGACTTGCATTTTACTTGGTTCAAGAACTGTTGGAATTTCAACAATGAGCTAAAAAGGCAAATATGGTACTGTAGTATTATAATAATAATCACCATGTGGTCACGGTAACAGCACACCCAGTAAAATGCTTGAGTACGGCGCACACAAAAATTCCCTATTAATGTTGCGTTCATTTAAAATGATCGGACCCTCGCCAAATATTCCAAACATAATTGTTTTTCCATTCAGATAAGCACGATTTGTTACCCTTTGCATTCACATGCATAGGCACATTTGTGGTACTGAATAGTTTGTCAGCACGGTAGGTCATATGTATCAAGTGTGGCAAACTGCGCCATTTCTCTAAAAACGAGGGTAAATTGCGTCATTTTGACTCCACGTCCCTTTGCATCAATGTACAGTATCAAGCTACTTTGTTCCAATTTTTATCCTCTTGTGGCAGTGAGCGTTTTGGGGAAAGGTCATGAGAGAAGATATATATATATACTATATATATATATATAGTGCAGTTTGCCTCCCTCTAATAAATCTGCCATGCAGGAGTGTGTTTATCTCTACTCCTAAGTGATCTGCACCAAATGTAAGAAGCAAGATTCATACCGTACATCTACTGATTGAACACGTTGATGCAGAGTAGAAGGACTGCTCCATTGTTTTGGAGCACATTGCTCTTCTTGATACATATCTCCCTGTATTTCTAGAACTCTTGGGGCTTGTTCAATAAGCTCCGAAGCAGTCAATTGCACAGTGATCGGCTACAAATCTCCCATTCAAGTCAACAGGAGATTTTGTCTGAACACAAAGTGATCAATCACTTTGGAGCTTATTGAAAAGGGCCCTTGGTCCGAACTGTATGTGGAAGTTATTTACATTTCTGAACAGTTCGTTGTCTAAAAGATGAGCTAAAGTTCTCAATGTTTGAATGGATGTAATTTGGGGGGAAATTCCCAATGTACAAGGAGCATACAATTTGCCATGGTCCTTATACATGCACTGATATTGGCTCGCATGTATCCATATTACCATATAAATCATAATCTACTAATTCACTTAAAAGTAAATATTCAATATTCATATATGGTTCTGATAGACACTGACAAGTATATGAATCAAAAAGTAGAAAAGTGATGTCTTTTGTCTCACATCCAGATTTGACCATTGGCTTTAGTACCCTTTATTATTATATAAGTACATCCATAGTAGGTCCTTTTCAGTTGAACCTAGTAATCTCCAACTGTTACCACTTGTCAAGTAAACTACTGTACATTATTGCTGAAAACTCACCAGTAACTGCAGTAGATTGTAGTTGGTAAAAAGGCAAGGCAGCAGAATTTAAAACCAGGATGAAAAGGCACCATAAATTCTGCAGGTTTACTATGTTATGCTCAGTTTAAATGATTCAAACATGAAACCCAACTGTAGATTGGTTCCTAATGCAATTTGTGATATGGAATTTATTGTCTTGTAAAATCATTATTTCTTACAGAATCAGAAGTCAGGGCAATGGCCAAGGAAAGACAAAAGAAAGACAATCACAACCTCAGTAGGTTGACTTTTCTTCTTTATATGTGTCAGTATAACTTCTGTGCAAGTAAGAACATAGCAGCAGTTGCCACAATTGTGCAATTATGGTACATTAATGGCTTTTATGCTGATGTGGAGGAAGATAACTCAGGGGACTACAGACATTCAAACTCATTTATTCAGTCACATTATCGACGTTCCGGCCGTCACAGCGGCCTTTTTTCAAGTGTGACTATTTCACTTAAAAAAGGCCGCTGTGACGGCCGAAACGTCGATAATGTGACTGAATAAATTAGCTTGAAAAATCCGTAGTGTCCTGAGTTATCTTCCTCCACTTGCATTCTGGGTCACTGACAGCTATTCCCTGAACCAGGAGCACCGGTAATTGTATGTATTTCTTTTTCAATTTCATGGTGGGCAGTATAGAGCCTGTATTTTTTATGCTGATGTACCTTATGTACGTTGGCAAGGCCGCCAACAGAAATCGTTGGGCCAAGGCCAACTTAATGAGGCACCCCCCTTCTCTCTTCCCCCCCCCCTGGTCACTGGGGGAAAGAGGAGGGAAAGTAAGTATGAGCAGCGGGACGGGGTATAAGGAGGTAATGGACCTGGGGGGTATATATGGAGGTAATAGGCTGGGGGGGGAGGTAATGGGCCTTGGGGATCATAGTGGCGGTGCAGGGTGTATACGGTGGTTATTGGGCTTGGGGGGAGTATAAGGTGGTAATGGGTCAGCGAACATAGTGGACAGAGGCGTGTGGGCTTACCTGGGGGTCTGCTGGAGGCCTACCAAAAAGGGGGTGCTGGTGAACAGGAGGGCTCAGCAGGCCCAACGGAGGCCTGTAGATGGAGGGTCTTGGCAATCCCCCCTTCCAGATCGGCATTGGCCAGCAAAGGGGAAGGCCCTTTCAGGCCTGCGCAGGTGCAGGCATTAAACTGTAAGGGCGGGCTAGTTCCTGGGGCAGGTGTCCTGGCTGTATATAATATATATTGCACCCCCAACCCCCAGCCACTGAGACTCCCACCCCAACCCCCAGCCACTGAGACTCCCACCCCAACCCCCTGTCACTGAGACTCCCATCCCAACTCCCAGCCACTGAGACGCCCATCCCAAATTATAGTGACATCCACCCTCTTCACGCACACACTCCCCCAGTGACCTTCCCCCTCAGTGACAACTCGTACCCATCACTGACCTCTCTTATACCCCATCACTGACCTCTCATATACCCCCTTCCTCACACCCCCCCCCCCTCTAATCCTCTCCCTCCCCCATGTATTTATCTTCCCCTCTCTCACTCCCCTTTTCTCACTCCCCCCTCCCTCTCTTACACCCCCACTCCCGCGGCCTATGCTCTTCCCCCTAAGGAATTTCCAGAAGGCCGTCAGCTCAGCATGGCGACCAATCACATACCTCCCTGCAAAGCAAAGACCAATCCGCGGTCTTGTGCCAAAAAACCCCCACGATCAATCAGCGGCTTCACGGAGAGGGAACAACCAATTAGAGAGCAGTAAAAAACAGGAGGGAAAAAATGACCCCAAGGGTCTATGCCAAGTTTAATGTGTCTAGCTTTCATGGTCTTGGAACACACACACACACACACTGATACACACACTGATACACACACACACTGAAACACACACACACACTGATACACACACACACACACACTGATACACAGATACACACACACACACACACACACACACACACACACACACACACACACACACACACACACACACACACACACACACACACACACACACACACACTGATACACACACACACACACACTCTGATACACACACACACACACACACACACACACACACACACACACACACACTGATACACATACACACACACTGATACACACACACACACACACACACACTGATACACATACACACACACTGATACACACACACACACACACACTGATACACACACACACACACACACACACACTCATACACACACACTGATACACACACACTGATACACACTGATACACACACACACACACTGATACACACACACACACACTAATACACACACACACACTGATACACACACACACACACTGATACACACACACACACTGATACACACACACACTGATACACACACACACTGATACACACACACACACTGATACACACACACACTGATACACAGATACACACACACACACACACACACACACTGATACACACACACACACACACTGATACACACACACACACACACACACACACACACTGATACACACACACACACACACACAAACTGATACACACACACACACACACACTGATACACACACACACACACTGATACACACACACACACACTGATACACACACACACACACACACACACTGATACACACACACACACACACACACACACACACACACACACACACACTGATACACACACACACACACACACACACACACACACACACACACACACACACACACACACACACACACACACACACACACACACACACACACACACTGATACACACACACACACACACACTGATACACACACACACACACACACACACACTGATACACACACACACACACACACACACACTGATTCACACACACTGATACACACTGATACACACACACACACACACACACACACACACACACACACACACACACACACACACACTGATACACACACACACACTGATACACACACACACTGATACACACACACACACACACACACACACTGATATACACACACACACACACACACACACTGATAAAGTATAAAGAAAACAAGGGTTGTTGTTATTCCCATATCAACTGTAGTAAACAAAGGATGCGATCAAGGTCGTCTGTATCAATTTGCAAAACGTCACATTTTTTTCATCTATTATGAGTTTGTTATTCTTTATCACTTAGAAATTATCTATGTACAAAAGTTCCCCCTAGTGGCCTTTCCTGGCAAGAAACCTTTTTTCCTTTTTGTGATGTTTCTGTATTTTTCATGTCACATTGGAGGCAATATGTTGAAAGTATATCTAGTGAAAACAAAATTGCACCAGATTTTCCTAATAAAGGAATCTTTTTTTCTTTCCCCAATGACTTTTCGTTTGTGTAGACTTTTTTTACATACATGTTTCAGCACTAAAAACGGTACACTGTACATTTCTGTGACGTACTTACTCCAAATCTGGTACTTGGACTATTTAGTTTATTTCCCAAAGTTCTTTATGCCTAGGTGTAATCAAACATATGTTTACACTCTGCTTTGTGTTGTATTTTTATAGTTGAACGAAGAAGAAGGTTTAATATCAATGATCGCATAAAAGAATTGGGTACTTTAATACCCAAATCAAATGACCCGTAAGTACAACCTTTTTCATTTCCTTTTGACTTCTACATATATTAGGCATCAATTGAAGATCTGAATGATAATACATTCATTTGTTTAATTAATAAAACTTCTTATTCATAATTGTATTCCTAACCTGTAATATGTCACCTTGACGGCTGCTGGTTTTTAGTTATGTTGGCTCCAAGATCTGTTTTGACACTTTCATATCATATTCTTTAACCTCAGGCTGTCCTGAAAAGCTGTGTAATACGGCAGGCATAATCTTATAGGGATCCATGTTAAAATGGATTTGAAGCAAAAGGTGACACTGTGTGCTTATTTGCATGTAATTTCCCAGAATCCCTGGCTGCAGTGGAAGCATTGTATTCTACGAGATAGTGGTGAGAAGCAGGGATGCAGACCTGTCTGAGCCATGTGAATGTGCTCACAAGTGACGTTTTTATTTGCTATATACAGTGGAAAATTCTTTGCCTCTAAGTGCAATGTTTTTCTGCTCTTTGATCAATGGCAATATTAGCCCATGGCAGTTACTAATGTTACTCTCATTTCTAATTATACTGTTTCAGGCAGTAATTATACTGTGCGCTCTCTGACAGTCTTTTGCAGTCAGAGCCTGCCTGTCTCTACCTGTTACCTCTATCTATATCCATGTAGTCTCCCATATATATTTCTAGCCTGTTAATACCATTTATGATACTGTATCCCCCTTGCATGGTGTTAAATATATAGATGCAAGGCTTCTTATGGTTCATGTTGCATCTATTAAGTAAATCACACCTTCGCCTCCGCCCCTGGTGCCATTTGGGCCTTTTTCCTACTGGCATGTGAATCTTAAATAAATCTATTAGCCAGATCAGCCTACACCAACCACCACCTGATCTCAGCACCTACCCTTATTTTGTAACGTAATTTTGCACTGTTAATTCGGTTCACTGCACGAGTGTTAAACTGCGTCGATTTTATATAACTTTAATCTTCACTCTTGCCATCTTATTATAAATACTGTACTAACCATGGAATGTGTTATCGTTTAGCTAGGAGTACACCACAAACGCAATTCTTTTGTGGGGGGATTTGTGATATCTCACCCACCCTCCTTCCAGTCCTTGCATGTACCCATGTTGCGTAGGTAGCACCTGTACACCTCACTCAGTGTTAATTAGGCAATCATATCTTTTATACCTAACTCTGTTGAGCTGTGTTACATCTCTTTTGCTACATTGCCTCCACTAATCAATACATTCTATATACTCTGTAGTGACTGTTTGGGCCTTTTTCAGACAAAGATAAAAATCCCCATTGAAGTCAAGTGGGTTTTGCTGCCCCTATAGCCTCTTTGGAGTATTTGGAATTAACCCCTTGGTGTTGAAAGTCATCTGTCATTTAACTACCCTGTCTCCTAGTTTGGAACCTTGAGATACCATATTAAACTCAATTTTCTAGGGACATGCGATGGAACAAGGGAACTATTTTAAAAGCATCGGTCGATTACATACGTAAACTGCAGCGAGAGCAGCAACGTTCAAGAGAACTTGAAAACAAACAGAAAAAACTGGAGCATGCCAACAGACATCTACTGCTTAGAATACAGGTCTGTCGTACTGTTACTTCACAAATGAACTACAGTACAAGCTCAACCCCCTTATAACGCTGTGCTTGGGGTCCAAAAAAATCACATAAGCGGATCGCGTTAGAAATAATGTACAATTGTATGCATTGTACAATAAAGTATTTAAGACACTAATAAGCGTGTTGTAAAGTATTCATAAATCCGAAAATTGGGAGCCACGCTTGCATCGCGTTCTTAGCGGATCTGCGTTGTAACTGAGCGCGCTATAACGGGGTTGAGCTGTATGTTAATGTCATAGGTTTTTCTGGGACTGCGTTAGGCGAGGGATATTTACATTGTGAAACGTTTTGAAGCAGAACCACTCATATCTTTTAGGTAAAAAAAAACCGATATGTGTGTTACTTTTTTTTTCATTCAAGTTGTTGCTCGTGGGCACTTTTCTTAACAACCTCTGTAGCTGTTAAATTCCATATCATTTTGTTACGTGGGAAGGCGAACACCTTTTTATATTTCTTTCTCTTGAGTGACATTTGAATCTAATGTTTAAGGGCGATCTGTTTTTTCCAACATGCATTTTATTTTGTTAACACCCAAAGTACAGTATGGGCTTGAAGCCAGAAAGTTCATTCCCTTTGGCTCTAGGACATGGTATAGTAGTTTAACACAATGAATTTGCATTGGTTTTGCCTTCTATTTTTGCTGTTTTCTTTACCTATCACTAGGCACATTGATAATGAGTCCAAGGTACAATTATCTGAATTAATTGGATGTAGCATCAACCATTGCCTGAAGGAATTATGTTATGTATATTAAGAGATTACAAGAAGCTGTTCTGATAATGCACACTGACATATGTCAAATATTGTACGTTCTGATTCACGCAGTCACCCAAGTTTTCTTTTGATATGGGCTAAATCTACATACTGTAAGCATGATAACTGGAATTCCCATACTTTGGTATAAACCAGTGGTCTCCAAACTTTTCGGTATGAGGGACACATCGTATATTCTACACATTTTCGCGGGCAAAAGAAATCTTTTTATAATTTTTATATATTTATATATTTGATAAATGAATGAATACATTTTATTTGGATCTTTTTGGGGGTAATCTGCATGATATGATTCCGAACAAAAGAGAAATGTGACAATTACAAAGAAAGGATGCCGTGCTTACACTGGGAAATGATATATAATGAGCAAAAATATATTTCAAGTTGTTGCGGGACAGATAAAATCTTGTGGGGGGCCTGATGTGGTCCCCGGGCTGTAGTTTGGAGACCCCTGGTATAAACCATAGTGCGTGGAAAGAATCACACTGAGATTCGAATACATCTATGCAGAACATGTATTTCTGTGTCGGGTTGGTTGATTTCACATTATTTTTACATCTGTCAAGGAAATGTGTAGCTCTGTTTTGAATGTGATGTGTGTTATCTTTCAGGAGCTGGAGATGCAGGCCCGAGCACATGGACTTTGCATCATCCCCACTGCTGGTCTCTGTTCTTCAGAGCTGGTGAACCGAGTCATAAAGCAAGAGCCAATATTAGACAGTTGCAACCAAGATGTCCTGCAACACCACCATGATCTTTCCTGCACAACAACCCTGGATCTCACGGATGGCACCATCACTTTCAGTAACAACCTGAGAAATATGACAGGTTCTCCAATTGCTTACAGTGTACCCACAAAGCTGGGATCCAAACTGGAAGACATATTCATGGACGATACTCTTTCTCCAAGAGTACATGAAACACTCCACTCAGTGTCTCCTGGAGCTTCCAAAACTAGCAGCCGAAGAAGCAGCATTAGCATGGAAGAGAATGATCACCATTGTTAGCATTTGATACAGGGTGTGCTCTTATGAACTGCTATATTCTATAGTATTTTTGATCAGTAGATTACTTACTTTTATTATAGGTTTCCAGATAGCGCATTCTCATAGAAAGATCGCTGTGTTTCATCGGTAGGCCGCAATTTCCATTTTTCTTTCAGAATCTGGTAAAGAATTGTGTGTATATTATTATTATTCGCTTTGCCTTCAAAGTATTGTGCACAAAAGATACAACTTCGTTCACACCTGGACTAAAGAAGAACGTCAAATATATCTAAAGCAATAGTCATACATCATAACGAACGTGTTTGTTTATTCAGGTTAAGCTGGCTATGTATCATATGTCAAAAATGAATATGGAAATGAATGTAAAGAAACCAAAAATCTATTTGCAAAGATGTAGATTCTATAGTGCTGCCTTAATAATATGGTATATGTGGGAAACAATGTAAGATCTATCTGGGAAAGGATTTGAAGAGAAAGTCAGTTACTGCCAAAAAGGCCAATAATTATCGTGCGATCATTTTCCAGAGCGACCTTTCGTTTGTTGTTGTTAGGATGGAAATCAGAAAATGTTCATGTCTTAGTATTTGACCAGAAGTAGTGTTGCTCTCTTTTACAATTTAGGCTGCATCCATAGATAGGCAGACCGCGCGGACTCATCCGCACGCTGAGCGATCAGACTGCTTAAAGGCAGTGATCGCGTCTATACGGCGTGCGGGAGGGGGCAACTAATAGGGCGGTCACGTGAGCGGTTCGCCCCAATGAGGGCGAACCAGCTCTGTGACGTCACTGGCCTACCCATAGACACGCCACCGGACGGCGCGGATACTAAAGACAGGGAAAGCACCCGCTTTCCCTCAGCCTCCGCGCGCCTCCGCTGCAGTGTGTATGGATGCAGCCTCACATGGATAGGTCATAGTAGTCAAACGTAATACTGTACATACTGTATATGTAAGTGCTACTATGAACTGACCAAATAGGTAGCACTATAAGAATATGGTAACAACCAACTGAGGTATAGGAAGACACCTTAAACCTAATAGTTTCCCCAGTCTCATTGAGATGAAGGGAAGATGGCAAAGAGAAGACAGAGAGGACAAGCATTAAATGCAATGTTGAGGTTTTGGGTTTATCTCATTCCGAACCAGAGAATCTAAAGCAGGTCAGATGTATAGATACAACATAGCTTCCTTTTCCTGCACTCACAACACTACTTGTCTGGTCCAAGTTACTACCACTGCCGGGTTGTTCTTCCATAAGGAAATCAACTTAACCACTTACCAAAAAACGAATGGAGTTAAAAGCATTGCTGCTTGAATGGTTTCTGTGTATGAAGCTCCAGAACTGTCAATGGTGGCATTGAAATGATGCCTGCCAATTATTTAGAGTGTGAGTTATTGCAGCAAAGACATTTATACCGATATTGCTTTGTTTCCAAATGTTCTGTGACGTGGTTAGTTGGAACCAGAAAACACCTGGTACTGGTATATAAGGATGCAGTAGGCCAGGGGGAGGCCAAATCAAGTCCTCAAGAGCCACCACCAAGTCATGTTTTAAGGATATCCCTGCTTCAGCACTGGTGGCTCACAGTCCCTGCTTCAGCACAAGTGGCTCAATCAGTCTCTGCTTCAGCACAGAAGACTGAGCCACTGATTGAGCCACCTGTGCTGAAGCAAGGATATCCTTAACACCTGACCTGTTGGACGGTCTTGAGGACAGGAGTTCAGAACCCCTGGGTTAACGAAAAAAAATTACCAAAATAACACACACATCGTTTTTCGTTTTTTTTAGAGGCTTCACTTCTATCGTTTTCAAATTGTGTTGTGCATAACTTTTTGATTCAATTTTTTTTTTTGTTATTGGTCTATTCTTTGGGATAAATGTGCCCTTTGTATTCTATTGTTCAAAAACATGCATCCTAAAAGTGCGACATTTTGACATATTTTGTAAACCAGTGGGGTCGTTTTCTGTTTTGTATGTAAAGAAGAATTCTGCAGTGCTTGTTACAGAGACATTAGGAAATATTTTGTATATTAATGATTCTTAAAAATGCTAGAATGGTTTAAGGAGTAGTGCTTCTAAATATTTTAGCAAAATACGTCTTGTAAAACATACATATTTATTTTTAGAGGTACGCAAAACTTACAAATGATATGGTCTGAAGGTGTTGTTTTAATGATTCAGTGTTTGTTTCAGCAATGTGAATATTAAATTAACCCCTCTGTAAAATGTATTTTACTGCAGTGTTTTGCAGGCCTATTAGAGAGGGTTACACAAGCAAGCTGTATATCTTCCGATGACTGATACTTAATGGTGTATTTAAATGTAATATACAACAATGTTGTAAAAGTAGTTTCAATGTATTAATGATGCAGACCTATGCAATAACAGTAGTCATACTTGTATTTCGTCACGCTAAGTTGTACTACAGGGAGGGTATACAGCAGGGTGACCGACTTCAGTCCTTACGGGCCACCAACAGGTCAGGTTTTTAGGAAATCCCTGCTTCAGCACAGGTGGCTCAGTCAGAATGGCTGAGCCATTGATTGAGCTACCTGTGCGGGGACAACCCCTAATACCTGGCCCTTGGGGACTGGCGTTGGCCACTCTTGTTATACAGAATGTTACAAACTGGATAGCTACATTGATTTTTCGTTCAATAGCAGCTTCTTTGGTCTTGTAATAGGCAGAATAGCATATATCATTCAGAATGAAGTGCCTTAAATAGTTGTTTTCCTTTGGACTCGCACTGACTGAAATGTACCGTAGTGAAACATTTTGGTTTTATACAGTGTATAGTGAATAGGGGTGTAGCCAAATACTCTCGTAGAAGACAAAGTGCTTCCAAACTTATTGTGCTAAACTTGGATTTTTTTCAGAATCCTTCAAAATAATGTAGGGAAAGTGCCAATTTATTTGCATCTGTCTGTAGTTTATTTTTTTTTTATAGAAGCGTTCAGGTAAAGAAAGACTGTGAAAGTAACACAAAAGTGAGAAAGATTAGGGAATTTTGTCCTTCCAGGGTGAATGCAGAACTTTGAAGGAACTACCCTTATAGGGGAGGATCTCTGTGTATTGTATCTTCTCTGTTACATTTGGGGCGGAACAATTATGGACTTGTGAGATTTCCACCAAACATGAAATGAAACCAAGTTAAACAAGTTGCAAAAGCAGTATTATAGCCGACAGTATACTCAGGTACTATTTATCATTATTACACCTTGAAGAATGAGCATTTATTACTGTATCTTACATGAAACCACTAAAAGTTTATTTTAATTTTATAGGGTTAGGCCTGCATTTATTGTGGAGGGGAAATAACTCCACTTCTTCCTATATAAACGTCATTATTAAAGATGGGCAAATTTTACGGCAAAATTCAAATGTGTTGTAGTTTGTTTATATTAATCATATTGCGTTGCTGTTTTTTTATTTTTATTGGTTGCCTTGCAACGTTCATGGGAAGATGTCACTTTTTTAGCAGGTTACTCCATGATTTAGGACAATAATATATTTCATGTTTTTAAACTTTCAATTTTCTGAAACTTTCTATTTAACCGAAATGAAAACATTTCCACTGCTTACTCCTGGAACATTTAAAAATGAAGAGAGAGAAAAAGATATATACCTGATTGACTGTGACTTGCATAGCATCAATTTCTGAAGATATTCTGTATTCCTGAATGTGTTATTTATTTATTTGCCTAGAAATAATTCAGCTGCAACTTCAGCAAACGTTCACACATCTTAATTGGTTCACAACTACATTATATGTTTGTGCCTGCGACATTGTCAGCACTATATAAGAAAATAACTTTTTATTATGTTGTATATGCCTGCCAACTGCAATGTACAAGTAATATTTTTTTAGGTTTTTAAAAAAAAAAAAGATCGTTTTTTTTTTTTTGTGCATTCTACATGTAATTCCCATGTATCAATCTCTATATAACACGTATATTCTAGAAGGTAATGTTAAATTATCAAAGTTTTTATATGTTGTAAAAAAAAAAAAAAAGAGGTGGTAAGAACTGTATGCTAACATTTGGTTACTGAGAGTAATTAATAGAATACACTGAAAAAGGGATTGAAGAGCCAAACATTCTCACTTTGCCAAAACAAAAACTTGGTTGTATTGTATACAATAATGTTCCTCCATATAGTTTTCTGGTGTTAAGCAATAACTTCATTAAGGACTATCTTCCATTCTCTGCCTTTGGGAAGACTCCTTAGTGAATACAAGTCCATGACTCGTTAGGAATAATACATGCAACGCACAAAAGAATGCACTTATATTTGTGTTTCACATAAAATGCACTGGAAGGAAGATGATATTGTACACCTATATATTTCTTGATAACATGGCGGCATGGATGAGATGCCTCTTGCTTTGATGCTTAGTACTGTAATGTTATTGATATTCACTTTGCTGCTTCTTGCAGCAGTAATGTGCATTTGGTCCATATCACTGTATGATATGAATCAATATTAATGTATCCAATGAAAACATTTGAATTGTTGCTCTTGATAGAATGATTAAAGAATTTGGTTTTTCACATGATGAGTTTACATTGTTATTTTCAACAGGTGGCTACAATTCTGTTCATAAAAATCGCATACATGTAGTTGCTTTCACAATATTGTAGTGTGGAGTGAATGGTACCTCCATAATTATAAAGATGTACTAGGTTACAGGCTCCTACCAATCACATGATGGGAAGACGATAAAAGCTTTTCTGTTCTTATTTTTGGAACACTTACTGTATATGGAAGATACAGTATTCTTCTCAAATCATCTAATTGCACCATTTCCACAAATGGATTATAAATCAATATTAGAGAGGGGAAGGAAAGACCATGCCACTTGGATTCTCTTTCCACTGTGTTTCCTGGAGGTCCAATTTCTAAGAGCATTATTCTATATATAGTGGCTGTTTGGGCCATTTTGGGACGGAAATTCCCATAGTTGTCAATGGGAGTTTTCGTTCAAAAACGACCCAATCGGCCGAATTGGCATACCCCATAGAAATACCCCAAGTCTTTTATGGGCACAATGAAATGCTCCCAAGTAGAAACAGTGTGTACTTGCAACAGGCAGGGTAAAATCAGCTCAAACCTGATGTAACCCACCTTTTTAAGAAACATGTATTACTTCCTTAAACATTTTACTGCCAGGGGGAGATGCCCAGCATTGCAAAGTGTGAGCCTGAAGCAGCAAAGGGACTCCCTTACTAATGGAATTGTCTGTATCTCTAAAGTCAAAGAAGCCACCCAACTCTTTGAAGTGTGAGGTAGAGTTCACGCTAAGCAACATTTCCATTAGAAGACCAAACCTTCAGATTTGGTATATTCTTTAGCTGAGTTTATTATATTTTTGTTCCATTTTTATCCCTTCTACGTTTTCTTGGCAGAGGTTGGTTTTGTTCCCAATCTCATTGTACATTTGGTTCTTTAGGAACTCCTGCTCCGTCTCGACCTGTGCCCACAGTTTAAATGCTCTTTCAAAGGTATTATTAACCCCTTTGCTGAAACAGAACCAATACTGACATGTTCCTATTAGTCTACACAGAAGTGTTGTGGGAACATGTATATTAGGGCTGCAGTGCCTCTAATATTACGCTGCTGGTTTAACAAGCACATATCATTGCAGTGATTACTATAGATGCATAATGCATACATTTACAGTGCATATCTTTATTTTTCTTGCTTTTTATTTATTTTTTGACAAATTGTACTCAGGAAAACAGTTGAACTTCTCGCGTTCTGCCCTTTTATGTACTGATAAAAGTTAATATTGAAATCAGAATACGACTCCTAGTTGTCCCCTAGGGGACATTTAAAATAAATCATGTAAATTACTGTAAAAAATTGAACTTATTGCCTATAATGCCAGAGGGGGGCTACAACACACTGTTTCAAGTAGAGTGACACGTCAACATAGATAAAACTCATATGTTCTATTCACTGTGAGATCATATTTCACAGCTTTCTGCTTTTATATTGGAATAGGCTCTTGCTTTCCTTGGTGGACTCTGCAAAGTTCTAATAGCTGTAATGTCCTCCTAGAAAAGTGTAGATCTAATATCGTTCTTACTGTATACCTTTGATGGATCAGCAAGACTAATCTTTTTATTTGTACTAGTGTCCAGAGATTGTAAAAATCCTAGTCTATTACTTGTGTGTATTGTGAAAGAAGAAAATACCTGTGAGGTTATGAAAGCAAGTAAAGGAATATCAAGCAGATAGCACACCTGAACAAATAGTAGTACTTTTTAATGAAAAAAATCAACCATTTGGTTCCAAACAGAGTTCGGTCCCTTGGGACCTTCCTCAGGGCAGGGGGCCAGAAGAATGTTCACAGGGACCAAAACGTGGGCTACACTAGTCATTAAAAATGACTACACTATGATCTGATGATGTTGTTGTTCAGGTGTGGTATCTGCTTGATATTCCTTTACTTGATCTTGATGGCCAACATGAGGTTGGCTTATTGTCACCCTTGAGCATCCTATCTTTAAAACAACAAACAAACACAAAAACATTAAAGAAATAAAAACAGTTTTGTTGTTGAGTGTGCATAAGAGGCTCTTCTTGTTTTAGGTTATAAAAGCAGGAACTGCTCATTGTTACATCTGTAGAGAACTATCTTGTTGGTCCACTTAAAGGTACTGTATCACACCTGACCACCCGAGATTGGTACATTTTCAGTATTTTATTCAATCAGAAGCCTGTCATATTACCAGGAAGTTATGAAATTGGTCTTGTATAACTCTAGAAGAGGTGTGGGAGGTCTTAAACTCACTGACATCATATTAAAAAGAGTGACATGTTGAGTAACTCGTTTTGTAACCATATTCTTGGCTCATTAATCTTTGAGCTATTGTACGCAAACAACAAGGTTTGTTTTACAGAATACTTTGTGTATATATAGTGAGGGCTCTGGGTCCAGCAGATAATATTGTGCTATTGGGGTACATACTGTATGATTGGGGTTTAATGGGAAAATAAGGATTATTCAGCCATCCTGCAGAATTTATTTTCCCTTCATAAAATAAAACTGTAGACTCAATTTGCTACCTGTTGCATAAACCCACCCACCCAGTCACTCGTTCACACCCACCCAGTCATTGTCACCCACCCAGTAACTCACCCAGTCACCCACCCAGGCAGAGTCAGTCACCCAGTCAGTCACCCACCCAGGCAGTCCGTCACCCACCCAGGCAGTCAGTCACTCACCCAGGCAGGCAGTCACCCACCCAGGCAGAGTCAGTCACCCAGGCAGGCAGTCACCCACCCAGGCAGAGTCAGTCACCCAGGCAGGCAGTCACCCACCCAGGCAGGCAGTCACCAGTGTTTTGTTGAAAATATAAATATAAACAGATTGCATTGTAATGTTTTTTTTTCCGTATTACAATAAGAAAAAAACAGTTAAGTAAAAGTTGCACACTAAAAAATATTTTTTCTTGGTAGGTGCGCTATGGGTTTGGGGGGTGGAGGGCCTGCTCCTTTCATTTGTCCTGGGCCCCATGATTTCTGTTGGCGGCCCTGAGTGGCATATAGATGACAGCAATATGCAAAGAAAAGGCGAATAGTATGGGCCTCCGAGGATGAGAATGTCAGAGAAGCAGGTGTAGGTAGAGGCTGAAACTTAGAAGAGAGAAAATATCCCACTCCTCTCCCAAAGGGGCTATGTGTGTGTGAGAAAGAAAAGCTGCCTCCAGGGCAGAGTCCTAGTGTGAGAGCCAAGTTTTTGTCAGTGCAAAAAGATGAAGCGTTTGTATTTTTGTGGAGAGAGAAAGCATTCAAGAGAGCACATGAAAAAGAGAGCAAAGCGGGGGGTTGATATCATGGGTTGGAGCTTTTAGATGTTACCGATGAGAGGTTTGGTAGTCAAGAGCAAGTGGCAATGTGGCATTATCCAGCATTTGGACATATCTCCAGCAGCCAAGAGAAGAAGGAAGGGTAGGGATAGGAGGTAATAGGAGGACTTGTAGGAGCATATCTTTTACGAGGAGAAGAGGAAGGTGGCAGAAGTGTGAGCAAGAAGCAGTGGAGTTCATGAGTGCAAAGAAGGGGAGAGGGAAGATGAGTGGAGGAGATGTGTATGTAACCCCATTTGGGTTACTAAAGGTATACATGGGGTTAATGTGTGGTGAGTTGTTGCAATCCAATGACCTTTTAAGGTATTGTTGTGTAACAGGGTACCCCCCTTCTGCACTTCTTTCCTGCCTGTTATAAAACTCCTGCTAGCTGCAGGGAGTACCCGGTTAATCCTGTGGGCATTAGATCCCCCTTGTCTACTCTGTGAGTGGCAGTAGGTGGTGGTGACTTACAGTATGGCCTGTGTATAGCCAATAGAGGTATAGACCATGAGCCCACCTCTTCTGCTTCCTCTAGGAAGCAGCATCCAAATTTAGCAGTCCTGCTCTGGAGGAGCTAAAGAACAGTCCTCTCAGAAGGAGCTCTGAGCAGAGGACTTTCAGACTCTCTCATGGCGGGATGAGCTTGCCCACCTCCGGTCTGGGGAACATCAGACTAAGCTAAGGGACCATCATACTATCAGGGTCATGCACTGTTTATCGTCCTGGAACCTGGAAGATATGCACCCCGCTTGAATAAGAGCTGCAGTGATGCACAATAAAGAATCCCTGTTCTACTATACCCCTGCTGTGATAAGTCAGTGCGCATGGGGTATGGAAGTGCTTCAGCAGGGGTAGTCTCGGGTACTCCCTGAGCCCACTGAAGCTGGAGGGGCTGTACTGAGAGCTGAAATCACCCAGTAAGAAGAACCCAGAGATCTGTCCAAGCCTATTCGGTTCCTGTGTTATTGCCAACTAGCAGACGACTCAGTACTTCTGCAGCCTACAGGTATAACACCATACACCTGGTAATGTGTAGATCCCCTGCCACTGTCCCTATATGAGATTGGGGGGGGGGGGGGGGAGGGGGAACAGAGTTACAGTTACAATTCAGGCAACTGTCATGTAAGCCATGCCTCTATTCTAGGAGTCCACCCATGATCTTGCCCAGTAACGGGTAGAGAGATGTGGTGAGAAACCCAGCCACTCCCCTGAAACAATGGTGACCAGAGAGGTCAGTAGGTGGTATAAAGGTAGAGGTATAGGGGGTTGGGCCTTAGACCACAGGAGTGCCCCATCAACATCAAGAGGACTCCAAGTGAAAGAGGAGGGGTCTCCACCTTTCTGCGTGTAGTCCTAGTCTAGTAAGGGTGAACCTCTGTGTAATGATGTAAGATCACCTTTGTTGTTTTATAGTCAGGGAAGTGTCCCTACATAGATAGGGCCACTCACTAGCTAATGGGAAGGCCATACGGATATACTGAAAGAGTGTGTGGGTGGCAGCTTTTCCTTTGCGTGGGATTCCCAAACACATGGGGTCTCCTGTGCTGTCACATACCGTATCAAGGTTGCCCCAATGCCAGCCTTAGAAGAAGTAAGCGCACCAGGTCACTAAAGAGGACAGGTGGGGTTTTGTATTAATGAGGGGTAGTTCGGAACCCTGATGGCATTACATCAGGTTGTAGTAAAGTGCCTGCTTGAGGACTCCAGGATCTTAAAAGTTATAGAAATGGATTTGACTATGTACAAGACAAGAGTGATGTACGCCATGTGTGCCATGTGTGCCATGTGTGCCTCCCTGTGGAGATGTATGAACTCCAGAATGTAAGAGTAAAAGCCTGTCCTGTCAATAAAGCCTGTTCGGTTTGTATAAAAGTTAATGGTGCGTGCTCTTTATTACCACCCTGAGAGCTTACACTACCAGCCAGCCGACTGCCAGCACCCCGAGAGTTTAAAGAGTTTGTGGCACCACAACTACACTACCTGATAGTAACACTCCTTAGGAGCCGGGCAAGGTTGGGGGGGGTTACATGTATATAGTAAGCAGAGCTGTGAGGTAGGTAAAAGTTGCGCAAACTGTTTCCCCTGCGCCCCCCCTGCTCGCGTCCCCCCTGTCCTTACAGTGTCCTGAGTTCTGACGTCACGTGACATCATGTGAACCCCCGCAGCGTCATTTGAAGCCACGTTGCCATGGCGACGCGTCACAAGAAGCCGCCGAGCAAAGGTAAGGGAAGTTACAGGGCCTCTGTAACTGCCGTGCCCCCCCCCCCCCCTGCAGAGAAATTCTTGCGCCCACCCTGTGGGGGGTGGGGGGGGGGTGGCTCCCAGTTTGCACACCCCTGAGTTAGGTTAAATGAAGGGAAAGTGTTGAGTTAAGATGTTGCAGCAAACAGATGGAAAGGTGAGCATATTGTAGGATTGGATTGTCAGGGAAGCGAGTGTGGTGATTGTGAGAGACGGGTAGATGAAAACGGGACAGGGTATTTTTTTTTTTTAATATAGGATAGTAAACGTGCAGATTATCAAGTGTAAAATATTAGTGTAGAAGAGGGAGCTAACAGAAAGCTGCCCAGTAATATCCTCATGTAGAAGAAATATCTAACAAGTTAACAGAGCAAGCGAGAGCCGGCTGCAAATAATTACTAAAATGAAATGATTGGAAAAAAAAAACTAAATGCTCAAGTTTGTAGTCATTTTTATTAATTGCACAGATCTTTAACATGCACAAGAAAATCTATACATCACATGCATCCCAACAATCAACATTTCAAATACTTTGTGATATTCTAAGAAATAGAAAGCCCCCTATTAACAAATACGCGCCTGTTCATAATACACAGACACACACCTATACATGTAGAGCACATAAGAAATTGTGTCTGTTTGTATGTTAAGGTACGTGAGTGTGTAGTACACCAAAACAGTGCAAATAAATGCAAAAACCGCGATACTTGCGCACAATGTCGGAGCTCCTTGTTCAAGGATGGCCTATCTACAGCAATCCAAGTATACAGCAACAGGAGAGAGGATCCAGGGTTCCATGGGTTTCTAGCAAAAGAATTTTTAGCAAAAGAGTTTATGTATTTCAGTGTATTATGAATACATTCTTTTGCTACAAACCCGTGGAGCCCTGGATCATCTCTCCTGTTGCTGGATGTATGTTAAACCATAAATGTCTACATACACTTATTATAAACTCCTTAGCTGTTGATGGCTGAGATAGTCGTTGAATATATCCCAGTGCCTACCTCACACTGTACATTTTTAAAGCTACAGTACGAGTGGGAAGCAATAATTAGCAAAGTATCCAATCTAGCTGCAAAAAGATACAGGGTTTTGTTTTAATCTTTTTACTGTACCAATAGGGTGAAGCTGTTATATTCACTTAACAAGCTGCCTTCAAACATGTTTAAAGATTAAGGGCCATATTTACGAAGTGGTACGCTTAGTTTAATGCATGTTAAGGCCTATTAATTCAAATTTAGCACCTATTAGTAAATCTGGGCCTAAATATTAGAGACTTTATATTAGCAGAATTATCACATACATACATTATGCTCATATGTAGCACAACGTATAACACTAATGTCAGTCATCAATTTGTATATTAAAGTAACAAAGAGTTTGAAAAATGTCCAGTAGTGTATACAGGCATACCCCACATTAACGTACGCAATGGGTCCAGAGCGAGTATGTAAAGCGAAAATGTACTTAAAGTGAAGCACTACCTTTTTTCCACTTATTGATGCATGTACTGCACTGCAATCGTCATATATGTGCATAACTAATGTAAATAACACATTTGTAACAGGCTCTATAGTCTCCCCGCTTGCGCACAGCTTCAGTACAGATAGGGAACCGGTATTGCTGTTCAGGACGTACTGACAGGCGCATGTGCGAGCTGCCGTTTGCCTATTGGGCGATATGTCCTTACTCGTGAGTGTCCTTAAACCGGGGTATGCCTGTACATCTTATTTACAGGGGATTCTGATCTATCCAATTGCTCCTTGAATAATACTTCTACTGAAATATACGCTACAGATTTAGCAGACATTATTACTCCCACGCTACTACATGCGCCATTAAAAACCATGGTAACTTGCGTTATGTTCTTAATGCATCAATATTTAGTGCGTTATTTCTCGTTAACAGGTAATAACACCTGCCACATCTTTACATGCATATCTACATTGAACAACCCAATCATTTTCCTACATCTATTTTTATAATAAGCTGCCGGTATATTTTGTACATAATATAGCAATGTAGGTAAAAATTAGTCTCTACTTTTGAAAGCTTACAATCTAATATTTAGCACTTGAGGCTTATCTGCGTTTTGTGACTCTCCATGGTAGCAGAAGTCAAAACCGGCTCTTAAACAAGATCACTTCACTATCACTTCATATAAGGCCAGTGCCTTAATCCCATGGCTTGTACACAGGGCCTGAGACATCCACTCCAGTCGAGCACTGTTGCCCAAATATTCTGGTTTTATCTAGTCTAATAAAAAGATTCTCACATTCACATGGAAGGAGACTGTGATTGTATCAATTCTGTAATATAACGCTGTATAGTAATCCTGCAACACATCTTACTACTGTGGAGTTCACAGTGGCTCATTCCATGTTGTAGTCTTGGCAGTAAGTAGCTGTAAATCTCTCTTCTGCCACATATTCCCATTCTGCATTATATTCGAGATTCTTCAGGGCGTTTGGTCTCATTATGCTGTGCACTCCTCTACCCACATCTTATAGGCCCTCTTAATAGTCTCTTCACTAACATCATTAAAAATCTCTGAAAGTGAGGACATAACGAATCAGCCGTTAACAATCAAACAAGAGATTCAATGTTGCCATGCCCCATACAAAATTAAAACATGTCAGTTAATCCCCAAACCCATTAACATTAAAAAAGAAAGCTAATCCCATACCCAATAATTCTGAACACAATTTATGTAACCTACTGGAAATAAAAATACAAACTCATCCATAAAGAAAATTCCAGAGTTCATAAATAATACAATTGGATTTATATTATATAGAGAGAATAATACTTAAAGTGTTTTGATTATGTGTTATGTTCTGTCTTTTTATAGAGCAGTGGTTTCCAACCTTTTTTACATTGTGTGCCCCCTGCTAGAAAATAGTTGTTCCACAAACCCCTAATTAATACATCTTATTGCCTATTTTATTTATTTATCAGAGTATTGGTAACAAAACTGACCCGAAGTATAGCATCCTGAGCTTGTGGCGGAAACACATACTTAAAGATGCCCCAAACAGTACCTCAGTGTGTGCAGATAGCATGGATGCTATAGCTGTCAATGACTGTCAGGGCTTCTAAAGTCACGCCCCACAATACAAAGCATTGTGGGGAGCGACTTTGAATGCTCCTGCTTTAATTGACAGCTATACCTCCCAGTCTAAGGTGCAGTTTGGGGCCTTACTAAGTGTGCAGTCCCCAGACAGGCTCAGGAACCCACTATACTGCATGGGATCCACCATTACATATTTGTTTGGGCTAACCGCCTTATGAAACCCCATGTTGGAAATCACTGGTATCGCGGTTTTGTACTGTACCTGCAGTCCCTAGTCCTGTAGGAAGAGGAAGTCTCATCTGACCTCCACTGTGCTTCAATCTATCACCCAGGGCTTTGCTTATGAGCTGGAGCGTGCAATCTTTCTGCCACACTGGCAACTCCAAGCCCTTCATACACAGTAAAGTACGATCTTTCTCCTCCAGAGTGAGCAGCCCTCTTTCATAGGACACATATGTCATGAATGCCATGTCAACATTCACTGCTTCTCCATGCAATAGAGCTGGTAAAACTTTCTGTAATAGTTAAATATAACATTTCATTTTTTTTTTTTACCATAGATAGAGGTGATGTGAAATAAACAAATATAGCGATCTAAAGAAAACCACTGTGTACAATTATAACAATCTATTTGATATAATTTCCTTAATTGCACCAACATGAAATACCATTATATCTATATTGTTTTAAAACATAAATAAATGCTTTAAATATTATTTAATTTGACACTGATTTATATATATAATGTGATTCAAAATATACAGTCTCAATACCATTTCAAGTTCAGGACTTATTACATGGCCATAATCAACTAATCGGTCAAGGTCATCTTCCCAGAGGTTTGGAGCCAGCTCTTCCAACATGGTTTCTATTGCAAGTCTGGTGGCTTTTAGTGCGGCATCGCCATGGCTTGCAAGGCCATTTCGAGACTGAAATTTTGTATCCAATAGATATTTTCCATGGCTAGCCAGCAAATCAAACAGTCCTTTGTGTTTCATCAAAGCCATCTGAAAAAGATTAGTTGACAGTTAAATGTTATCTATATATGCGTGTGTGTTAAGTGAAAAATATTAGTTATCAATAAAAAGTACATACAGCCTAGACAAGCTAAACAACGAATGCAGCGTGAAACGGGGGTTGATTTATTGATGATGTCCCTTGTACATTAGAAGGAACACATTTAGTTTAGACCATTCACAATGAATTCCATTTCATCAAAGAACAAGTGGCTATTAAAACTATGGAAATACCTTTAAAATCTCTCCAAGGCCATTGGAAATCTGACGACGTGGAATAGTTTGGATAAATGACCTGTCCAGGAAAGTGGCCACTGGAGGTGTGTAGCTTCCAAGTTTGTTTTTGCAGTTACAGAAATTCACCCCATTTTTCGCTCCAACACTTGCATCAACATAAGACAGGAGAGTTGTGGGAACCCGAATATAAGGAGTGCGGCGCCTGTAAAGGGAAGCTGCTAGTCCTACAATGTCTAAACACACTCCTCCTCCAATAGCTATGATGGGCTCAGTACGTCTATCAAGGCCAAACTTGTGAACTTCCTCCAGTATATTTAGAACCAGCGTCATTGACTTAGTTTCCTCAGTGGTTGAGAGAGCAAAGATTTTATAATTAACATTGTTAACTTCAAAATACTTTCTGACTTTGGAGCCGTACAATCTATCAACAGTCATATCGATGACAATAAAGCGCTTTTGTGTCTTCTTACTGTTCTGGTAGGCCTCCAACTCCTGGGAATCAAATACATGGCCATAAAGGAGTGTCAGATTGCCAGGATCTAGTAGGCTCTGACTCTCTATCACTTTGTAGCGGAAATAGATGGGTGCTTGTATGGTCCATGAGATACCAGATTCGGAGACCTTTTCACCACTGCTTAGGAAGAAAAGATAGAACATAATATAGCATTTGTATTTTGCATCCAATGTATAAATATTTAACTGTACATCTAAAATAATTGTATATATATATAAATATATATATATATATATATATATATATATATCTGTCTGCGGGTGGGTTTACGGGCTCTGCATCTTAACCCAGGCTAGCTCAAAAGCTGTGAAATGCTGCAAGCATAAGCTTATAGGGGACCATGTTATATGGTTTTGAAGCAAAAGGTGGCACTGTGTGCTCATTTGCATGTCATTTCCCAGAATCCCTTGCTGCAGTTGAAGCACTGTGTGCTGGGTGATAATGGTGAAAGGCAGGGCTGCAAACCTGTCTAAGACATGCAGATGAGCATACAGTAATATTTCTATTTGCTATATGCTTTACTGTGGAGGGTTTTTGTCACTTTTTTACCCACCATAACTTAACTAAGTGTGATATATATATATATATAAATAATTAAGACAAGCACTTAGAAGATTTATTGCATTCTAATCAATGTTTCGGCTCATTGGTCAGAACTCAATAAATGTAATTCCTTCTCTGCCATGGGCCTAGCAACACATTGCAGTGGTCTGATAGTGAAGGGATTAACTCTATTGGCATTGAAGCATGATGTCAGACTTCAGTGATGCCTTCAACAACCATTTCAACAATCTAGACTGGGTGAAAATACAGTAAATGTGTAATTGGCTGGGAGAGAGGGGGGGGGGCGGAGGTAAGGAAGAGAGCACCAATTGAAGTAAATCCAGTGTAAAACCCTCCTCTATATAACACGTTGAGAGATACTGTACCTGTGAACACACCTGAAATACCTGGCAAATAAGGTAATATAAAAATGCAACATATTCAAATCCATGGATTTACTTTCCTGTTGCCTGATTTTATGTTTTCTGCACTTATTATATTACAATTCCTTGTCCTGTATTGTCTCTGTTTTGTAAAGCACTACACACATCGGTTTTACAACTTAATTTGAACAGCAGCTCTGGCTATTACAGAACCTTCCTATAAACCTCAGTTCACATGACCTTCCTATTGGCCTTCCAAGGCATTCTTCAAATAACATTTTTAGAGACACAGAAGTATGTTTTTCAAACACCCTTAATAAAGTGGTAGATCGTACACTACAATCAACATTGGGACTGGGATTGTGCTTTGTTTTGAATATAGATGCATACTCACATTTTGGCCTGAGAAACAGTAATCTGATCTTCTTCCAATGTGCAGGGTATTTCTTGTCCAATCTCAACACGACACCAAGTATCCTTTACCCGGATCAGCCTGTATTCCTTCTGCTTGCCTCGGCTACTTGGGGTCTCAGTCTTGGTTGGTCCCCTGACTGTGCTCACTGCATATAGCTCACCTGCTGGCATCTCTGCAGTTCAAGAAGGTTCACTTTCCAAGGCTTCCTTTGACAGGTTAGAAAAACTCTTTCTGAGATTCAGAACATCTATAGTATGTCTGTGTCTATACAATGACAATTCAGACTATCCTGTGTTCTTATACATTTTAGTCAACCAGTAGCTTTGAGAGGGAGGTTCTTGAGCCTACGCTCATGTGCAGTTTATATAACTCGAAAAAAGGTGTGGGACATAACTTTGACCTTAAATGGGAGAACTTGGGAGGGATATGTTGTATAACTAATTTTTGTATAGGTTCATTGATATTAATGCTTGCATAAACATATGAGTATCAATGTATTTCAAGTTTTACGTAACATAGAATGATTGTTGTGTTATGAAAGGGAGGTATGTTGTCAGGGAACCCAAAATTCTAATTCTTAAGAGAAAACCAAGAATTGTTTGGGAATCGATAATGTATTAAATCCCGATAAGTTTTCATGCTAGTTTTAATGTTTATTATGGAAATATTCTTTTGTGCACTTGCAATACAGAAATATTTTTTTTTAAATAAAGACCCTTTGTAGAGCATATGATTTCTTATAGACGGATAGCAGTCAAAATGTTATGGATTTCCTTCAAAAGTAATCTTTTTCAGTTTTATTTTTTCTGTAGCCTTCATATTTAACATAGATATATGCCATGTACAGGTTATATACTCCCTCTGAACTTAAACATTATTCAATATAACTGTATATGCATTAACATCCACTAACGCAACCTAATGTTACTATTGTATCTGCATTAATAATTTTCCTTACATAACTGATGATTTTGACAACTTCTCTCTACGTGCTTTGACGTATGTGTTGTTAAATTTTGTATTGAAACAATACACACCATGATCAGCCATGTACGAAATCCGAGTTCCTCAGCATTTCATGTTTTAATATCTATAGAACTATAGAAGTGCATAGGCGCACTACAGAATCATTTAGAAAATGTATATTTTAGACATTGTGGCATTGCAAACACACTATTGTCTTTCAGGGGCCTTATTTGATTTATCCCCAATGCATTTAACGCTCTGGAATAATGTTAGTGGACAAAAATGTCACAAACCTGCACCAAATTTATCATAGAAACGAATTTCATTGCTTCTGTGAGGTTTTTTTTTTTTTTTAAATATTCTGCTGCTTTATGCCCCAGTTTTGCATTTATTCCTTTGGCCAAAAGGAATTATTTAACACAGATCGTTGGGGTACATGAACATAAATTGCTGGTCATGAACCATAATAAACCATTTCAGAAGTTAGGGATTAAGCCAGATTGAGGGTTCCACAACCTACGGGGCAAGATATGTAACCTGAATATGGGCAGGGCTGCTACAGGCTTGTGTAACATTCACTCTTATATAAAATAAAGTCGATGTGAACGAAGACTATGCATGTATACAAATAGGTGTATACGTATACACATACACACACACACACACATATATATATATATACACACACACACACACACACACACACACACACACACACACACACACACACACCTGAAACCGGCACTCCCTTCTCTGCACTTCAGGTCTCAGAGGGAAGGTGGGGGTCTCTATTACGCTCAGTGGTCTGGGCACATTCCTGTCCTACCTCCTGTCACCTCGAGCGCCTTCTCGGTACCCTCTCAGCTCCGAGGTACACGTGCAGAGCCGCTGTTAAAGGTCTACAGTCCATGTGTGTTACTCAAGCTACGCAACGCCGGCAGGTGAGAAACAACTCAGTGCAGCTGTATACTTTGCACAATGCAGCACACCGCAGGTATGCTATAGCACCATTACATACTCTTACCAGGAAATCAGACAACATAAATGTTACTTCGTGGTTTTGCCGTTAAGACATATAGTGGGATTACGTTTGAAGTGGGATTATGTGGTTGAAGAGCACATGCCAGCTTCTTGTTATGTTGTACAAATTGTTTATTTACCTCCTTCGCTGTCCAGGTGAGCCTGACATGCATTGCTTGGAGCTACACAGCAGGCGTCCGTGCCATTGTTTAGGTACAAAAGTGGATTGAAAACTCTAAACCAGGGGTAACCAACTCCAGTCCTCAAGAGCTACCAACAGGTCTTTGACTGAGCTACTGATTGAGTCACCTGTGCTGAAGCAGGGATATCCTGAATACCTCACCTGTTGGTAGCCCTTGAGGACTACCCCTGCTCTAAACCCTCATTGTGTGTTTGCAGCACTGTACAATGGCACTAAAATGGATTGTGAACCCGCCGTGCATTTTTGAAGCTGTTCTACAGCCGATAAACGCTTAGCGCTACAAATCCACGGAGATCG
This sequence comes from Ascaphus truei, assembly GCF_040206685.1. Lineage (NCBI taxonomy): Eukaryota > Metazoa > Chordata > Amphibia > Anura > Ascaphidae > Ascaphus > Ascaphus truei. The sequence continues at coordinate 24,261,460 of NC_134499.1, forward strand.
TCACATGCCCTCTAAAGTCACGGTTTCAGAGGACATGTTCCACAGCAACCACTATGTTCACAACTGAACTGTATGTCGGTGCAGTAGACCGTCAACACAAACCTCCCTGGTATGGGAAGAGTTAAACACCTTCATGTGGGTTTGAAGGAATCCACTAGGTCTGCCGTGGGGTGTACTGTGAGCGTAGGCGTGTCGCCCTCTTTTAACTGTAATAACATCCCCAGGCTTAGGAGTTTAACACCTTAGATGCCTCTAGAGCCACGTGGCATGGAGAAACCACGGAGAACTACACGGGGTCAACTAGCTTTGAGTCCTTCCATGCCAGAGGGGCTTTGCAATGCATTTGAAATCTTTCTGACATTCTAGTGGTTAGCTGTCAGTTATGGGCCCCTATTTATTTTGCTATGAAGCGGCTTCCCTGTGCTGGAGAAGATTTCAGTCCCATTTCAGTTTAATGGAGCTAAACTGGGAGGAGGCTTCACAGTAGAGAGTGGTGAATGTGAAGAACTTGGAGTCCTCCTTTTTTCCCCCCTGGATTTTCTGAAAACTGAACATTTTCAAATATTTTCAGATTATCGCATTTTCATTTTTTGGTCGAATTTAAAAAAAAAAATTGCGTGCAAATTTTCAAATATTTGCCCATTTTTGAACACTCAATTTTTGTTGTGTTTTTTTTAATTTATTTTTTAACTCTAATGAATTAAAAAAATATTTAAAAATGCAACCCCCCCCCCCCCACTGTTTTTCAAATTTTAACTTTGCCAAAAATCTCTTCTTTACAACATATTGAAAAAGGACCTTTAAGTGAAACCTGTATGTGGCTGAATAGAAATGACACCTATATTTTCTAGATTGTAGTCATAATTACAGACTTTCATTTTCATTATGTTCCCCTACATGAAAATAAATATTCTGACATATATCTGCTGTGAGTATGAGTGCCCACTTACACTTATACTCATGTCATAATCTTCCTCGGAGATTTGATTTCAGGATAACAGCACTTGTCTGAAGAACAGAGCTACATCGTTTTGCAGTATTTTTACAATGATATGCTGTATGTAGAGGACATTAATACGTCATTTTTGTTAATAAGTACTTTTATTCCATTTTTTAATTACTAGAATAACCAGCAATAAATAAAAACATTACATGATGATGAAAAGAGCCTTATTTATCAATGGAAATTATTCTCATTAGAAGCAATGGGAGTTTCCTTGGCTAAACCTGTTGCATTTCGTTTGAGCTGGTTTTGCCCTTAGGAGACCTGAGGAAATAACCCACTTAACCTCTTTATTGTAGATTCACCGATGGAGCTGCTTGCGGGTTATCTCAGTAAAGCCACAGATGTGTGTAAGAGTGGCCATGATTTTCCTGCAGAGCTTATCACTTGTCTTCAAAAAGCGTCCGATATCGTCGCTGAAATGAAACTTTCGCCAGAAAAAATTATGGAGAAAGAAGGTCACGTTTGCAAGTAATGCGACAAAGTTTTTGTGTGACAAAGATATATTTGACACATTATTCTAGCTCAGCGGTGCGCAAACTGGGGGGTGCTAGATTTTCTGGGGGAGCGCGGCAGTTATGGAGGTCCCGAACTCTCCCACCAGGCATTTAAATTAAGTGCCGGGGGACCGCGCAAGGCCTCTGTAATACACTTACACTTCCCTTCCAGCGACGCGTCGTCCTGGTAACCCGGCGTCAAATTAGGGAGCGGGGTCACGTGATGTCACGTTACCATGGCAAAGTGATGTCACATGACCCCGCGCGTCATTTGACGCCGGGGTCGATAGGAAGGGGGGGGGGGGGCGCAAGGCACCGAGGAGAGCAGGCAGGGTAAAAGTTTGCGCACCCCTGTACTAGCTTACTCATGTGCAGTATGATATGGTGTGTAAATGGGTTTACAGGAAGAAGACATTGAAATGCATTGTAAAGAGATAAAGAGGCCTCGTTCTGTGTTTGGTATGCACATTGGCGTGTCATTACCCAGAATCCCTGGCTGCAGTGGAAGCACTGTTTGCTAAACGATAATGGAGAAAGACAAGGTTACAGACCTGTCTGAAACATGCAAATGCCACCACTCCGGGTTTGACCTGGAGACTATGGGTTTCGGCTAGGTATCTCCGGGCTACAGGTTGTAATATGAAATCTCCGGTTTACTGCAGGGCCGGCTAGCATGTTTGGTGCAGGGCCTCGGCTTTTACCTTCTCCAGCGCCGGCATCTGCCCTTGCATGTTCCCGTCAAGATGGCTCCGCCAAATGGCATCGCGTTGCCATGACAATGGGACGTCGCGCAACGTCGTGGCATCATGCGACGTCACGTTGTCATGGCAACATGGCGCTGCAGGGCGTCCCGTTGTCATGGTAATGTGACACCACATGGCGTCGTGACGTCCCGTTGTCGTCGACGTAACGCCATTTGATGTCGCGGAGCCATCTTGACTGAACCATGCAGGGGGAGATGCCGCCGGAGAAGGTAAGAGAGTTAAATATATAAATAAACCCGGACCACAAGTGGTATTTGTAGTTACTGGTAGGAATGTTATAATAATGCAGAAACTTTTGCAACAATGAGAAAGATGAGTTGCTCCGTTGTCAGCTGCATAGTGAAACATTAACCGTCACTGCATAACAACACAATTTGACCAGGGAGGTTGCCAGGCGGTTCCCCCCCCCCCCCCCGCCTGCTTTGGCCTGGCGGGTGGCAAAGAGCACGTGCCCCCGCCAGCTTGCCCTTAAAAGGAGGCCAATATTGTTGGGGAGGGCGGTGTGGGGGCGGGCCAGCGGGGGGAAGGCCGCCCCCCCTTGTCATGAAACCCCCCCGCCTATGGCTGGGGGGGGGGGGGGGGTCGCTGAATGCGAAACATGAAAAACTCTTCTACAGTTACACTGTATTTGGTGAAGGTGGGAGGCAGGAAAGGTTGGTTTATGGAGATTAGATGGTTATGCTTTTTCTGTGATTGATTATACAAGGCTACTCATTAACACACATAGAAATGTGTATTGCAACCTGGGAATTTCTCATCAAACTTTGCAGATGATGGGAGGTTTCCACTCATATTTCATGGCTTCAAAATGGAGGTAAAAACAGTGCAACATAAACACATCAACTTTAACAAAGGAAAACGTCACTCTGCTAACAATGCAATTCTTTTCCTTTAATAAATACAGTGCCGTTTTGTGCATTTTAAGAACATGCCATTACCGTTGCTATCCCATGCTTCAATACACAGTTATCTGTTACGGAAGAAAAACCCACGTAGAATAATCACGTTGGGCGCTCATTGGAGATGTTTTAAATGTTAGAAATGCTGGTGGTGTCTCCTTGCCTTAATTAGATACTACATTAGCCTTTAGTTTCTAATTGGAGCTCTATGGTGGGTATTTATCAAGCTCTGTTACGGGTTAATTTGCCCAATGGGTGTTAATTAACTGGGGGTACGAATTCTATAGTGCGTGATTCATCCTATTGGGTTCGACTTGCAGATCTAAATCTTAATCTCTTAGAATATAATATAATAATAATAATAAACTAGAATTAAAATGGTTACTGTCTCCTGTAATCAAGTTGTTTTGTTCCCTACTTTAGAAATACTTTAGATGAATTTTCAGGAGAAGTGAAAACTACAGGTACAGTATGTTTCCGAATTTTGAACTGCCAGGGCACCGTGTTTAATACTTGTTACCGCTTTATTTTGCGCTTCCAAAGTACAATACACTATTGTCTGCAGTAGAGCTGACGCTGTGTTACTTGCATTATTTTGCAAAATTTGAAGGCATCACAAAACGTCATGAAAAAACAAACAAATAAATCATTTGGAATCAAGAATCACACCTGTATCTATGTTTTTATATTTCACTTGTTGTTTTAAAAGAATAAATGGAGCAATATACCACCCCCACTGCAAAGCTCTTCCATGTATCAACTACCTATAATTTCATTTAAAAAAAAAAAAAAACTCTCATTGCATGACCCCTTGTTCTAACATTTCTCTTTTCTCTGGAACATATTCCTCTTTTGTTTCTTTGCGGGTCCTTCAGTCTAACTCATGACCTTTTTTTCATGTAACACCCCCAGCCCAGCATCAGGGATAGGGTGAACAGAGAAAAGGGAGTGGCTGGGACAGTCTTTAGAGCTTTAACAGGGTTTTTACCTGCTCAAAGGGGGTGGTTCCTCAGCGGTTTACCTGTTCATGTCAGGGTTGTTGTAGTAGTAGATCCGACTTGTAGTAAGGAGTGGTGATAAATGAAGAGAGCACCAAAAACCTATTAGTATTTATTATAACAGTAGGCAACTTCTTCAGCATACACAATGTATTGTGAACAGGACAGGTTTTCAGCATACACAGGGCAACACTTTCCCTTCCCTCTCACCATGAGACGGGTAGTGGCGCATCTCATTAAAGAGCCTCTAACCCTGCCAGGATACTGATCCAAACTTAACTGGACATCCCCTGCACTCCACCCAGGTCTCTGCCCAGTCCTGCAGATGGAAATAGAGGCACACGAGGGCAAGCACTGTGATTTACACTCATGAAAATGAAATATGACAAAAAATATATAAAACTTACATTTATTCTAATTAGTCCTGCAGATGGAATAAGCATACACTTATAGGGGTTCCATGTTAAAATGGATAAAAAGCAAAAGGTGACACTGTGAGTGCTCATTTGCGTAAAATATCCCAAAAACCCTGGCTGCAGTGGAAGCACCGTATGCTAAAAGAGAATGGGGAAAAGCCGGGTTGCAGACCTGCCTGAGACGTGAATGTGCTCACAAGTGAGATTATTATGTGCAGAAAAAAAGGCTATAAAAGATAAATAATTCTATGCGGAATTTCACTATTAATTTGCATGAATGGGTCGATAATCCAGTAACATTGAGACTAACATTAGCAGGTTACAGGTATGGATTTTATTGATTTGGGCACAACTGATGTCCCCGTGTTCTTTTCCCTGTAGGGATTGATGTCTACAAGATGCTTCTGCACATGACTGGTGCCCAAAATATTTTACACCTGCATAATTGCTCCAGCGACGACGCGCTAGCTTTGGCTGAGCTTTTACCCGAGGATGGAAAATTAGTTCTATGTGCATCCGAACCGTACGTGCAAAAACTGCACGAAAATTCGTCTCACGGGAAAAAGATGCAAGTGAAAGTAGGAATCACTGCGGACATTGTGAAGGTGAACTTCAGCTTTCTTGCATTCTCATGGGTATTTGTATATAAACATATATGTCAATATTATATCTTCTACATACTCTGCCAGGTACTGCCATGTACTACCCTTGGTTATCAGAGGGTGTTTATTATTCGTATAATGCTGCCAGCCCCTCTGGCAGAGAAGGATTTAAGTAATTGGCACAGATTAACACAACAAAATGGAGATCATTACAGTCAACATCTGTTCTTGATTTCCGATGGTTCACCTCCAAATTTCATTATTCGTCATCTGCGCTGGGACCACAGATTGTTACTTTAGCAGAAGCCGCAGTGCTGCATAAACGGACAGTTACATATTACACCAGAGGTGGCCAACACCAGTCCTCAAGGGCCACCAACAGGTCAGGTCATCAGGATATCCCTGCTTCAGCACAGGTGGCTCAGTCAAAGGCTGAGCCTCTGATTGAGCCCCCTGTGCTGAAGCAGGGACTGATTGAGCCACCTGTACTGAAGCAGGGATATCCTGAAAAACTGACCTGTTGGTGGCCCTTGAGGGATGGAGTTGGCCTCCCCTGTACTACACGTAATTGCCCTACAGAGGAAAGAGATATTAGCAATATGCCAAAATAATGCCTCTCATAATCTTAATCCTATTTTTTATCTTGTATCAGAAACCTGCCCGATGAGGCCTGGCTTGTAGTATGACTGACTGATGCCAGAGATGACAAGCCAAGGTTTGCACAGAATGAATAATCACATTAAGACAGGGCTTCACTGAACCATTTACCCGCCAAAACATTATTGGCCACGTAATGCCCCGTTCTGCGCAAACTGTTACTATTAAACTCTAAACTTGTTTTAATTTGTTTTTAGTTTAAAGGTAACATTCATTATATTCACAGTAGTTTTTACTGCTTCAAATTTCTAGGCACCCCAGGATCAGTAATGCTCAGAATTTTAACCAATCGGGAAGCTTGGATTCTGAACGTTCCAGAGTTTAAGGCCTCGTCCAGGATGGAAGAGCGCTCGCCCTCATTGGGAGAACCTCTCACGTGACGCGCCAGCGAGTAGCCAAATCAAATTGATTTGTCTCGCTGAGCGCCGTGCACTCACGTGTACGCGCGCACACAGCTTGGACACAACAATTGACTTTAATTGTTGTGATCGCACGCTCGCATGCAGCCTGGACGAGGCCTAAGCCTATAATATGTGGAACCGCAGCCTGGACGAGGCCTAGGCCTATAATATGTGGAACCAGGGCCACTGACCGCTTTCATGGGGTCAAGGATTGGAGTTTCCCCCGGGGCACCCATGTCGGCGGCCTTTGCGAGACTCCTCCTTTCTCACACCCCTCCTCACTAGAGAGGGGAAAATTTTGGGGGCAGATTTAGATCCACAGTAGATCGGCCGGTTCTTTTGGTCCACGGATTTCAGCGGATCAGTCTCAAAAAAGGTCGATTCCCGTTTTGCTGATTTTTTTATTATTATTACCAATACACTCCGCGGATTCCGCAACCCGTTGACGAATTTTTAAGAACCCACCAACAAGTAGTTGAGTCTGTGGATTGGATTCTACAAATCCGTCAATGGATTGTATCCAATGGCGGTTTTTGATTAATTTGCGCAGATTAAAACCGACCAAATCAGTTTGTGTATTTTACACGGCGAAATGGATTTTGGTGGGGAAAATGCGTGAAAATCCAGGAAATGGATTTGGGAGGATCTGCCCATCTCTACTCCTCACTCTCTCACCCCCTCTATTTATCTACTCCTCATCCTCTCCCATTCCCCTCCTCACTCCTTAACTCCTGTTTCCCTTCTCGCATTCATTAACCCCCCTTCCCCTCATTAACACCCTCACTCAGTTCCCCCCTCCCAACACTCAATTAACCACCCTCCTCACACTCATAAACCCTCCTGCTCCCTCACTCATTGACCCCCGTTCTCCTCCTCACACTCTTTAACCCCCTGCCACCTCACACGTATTAACCCCCTCTTCCCACTCATTAACTCCCCCTCACTCAATTCCCCCCTCCCCTCACTCAATTAACCCTCTAAAATCCGACTGTCGGGTGAAAGTCAGCACGCTTCCGCACGCCTGTGGAAGCGTGCATGAGCCCCTGCTAAAGCCGCTCTCATTGCGGCTGTAGGGGCTCACTGGCAAGCGTGAGCGTGGGTCAGCGCCTAAGCTGTATTTGTATTTGTAACCATGTATTATTTTGTTTTACTCTGTGCCCAGGACATACTTGAAAACGAGAGGTAACTCTCAATGTATTACTTCCTGGTAAAATATTTTATAAATAAATAAATAAATAAGCGCTGACCATGTCCGCAGCCTTATAAGGATTGTACTTGTTACAGGCCTAACAAAACAATACAATACACCCTATCTAACCATACATTGGTATAAAACACAGATATATACAGATTTACAAGTGTACAAGAATTATGATCATAATGACCTGAAATGATGTTTTATGGAATTCCCACGGGTCACTTTAAGCTCTCTCCCTCCTTCTTGACTAACTGACCCCTCCTCTGTGTAAATGTGTTTCTCAGCACATTGCTCTACATGTAGCAGTTTTCTGATTGGTTGAGGAAACATGCTTAACCTAAATAATGTGTGTGTGTCTTTGATGTCTTGAGAATTCCTATTAATGCCTGATTCATCATGTACTGTAATATATTGGTGGACAGGTCAAAAGGTTCCCGGGGTTTGATCTCTGCCAAGGAATATGCATATGTTTCCCCTGGAGTCTAAATGTTAATTACCAAACACAAAGGGTTTTTGAAGTTCTGGGAGAGAAACAAAAGAATGGTCCTACCAGGAGTGTGGAGTAAACAAACCTTTAGTTTGCCAAGTTCCTTCATTTCTTGCATCTCAATGTAATGAGTTCAAGGTGCAGCTAATCAGATATACAGGCAGTCCTCGGTTATCCAACGGAATCCGTTCTGGAAGTAGCGTTGGATCGTGAAACCGTTGTAAAGTGAGTCCCATGTTAATCAGTGGCGGTGAGCGTTGGATAACGCATTCAGGTTTCGGAAAACGGCCCATAGGGTTGCATTGTAAAGCGTTGGATATGCCATCCGTCATAAAGTGAAACATCGGATAGCGAGGACCACCTGTACTATATTGATATCTACTTAAAAGACAGTTTCTTAAGTGAGTACAAGCAATCCTCTCGGGTAACAAAGGTTTTGAAAGATTGTATCTGCAAGCCTAGAAACACCATGTGAGGGGGAGTTTGTACTCTGAGGTGGCTACCTATTTATTAAAAGGGTGGGCTCTCATGCTAAGCAGGTCTCAAGAAGCATGAAGGCTCCTCATGTACTTTCATACCACTTTTTTTTAAACAGTTCATTGAAAACAAGAACCAGAAAACAATGCTAAATTCAGTAGCTGATGTGCAGGCAATTCAAGGCAGGGGCAGTTAAAGTGTGAGGATCAGTAAAAATAGGGTTGCCAGGTGTTCAGTATTGAACTGGACTGTCCTGTATTTGGACACTGTCCAGTAATAAATTATAGGTAATACTGGACATGTATGTGTCTGGTATTACCTCTCCGGACATAGTGACCTGACCGGCTTGGGGGGGCCGCGGGATTTACCCCGAGCAGCTAGATAGCAGGGCTGTGGCTAGGGGGCTCGGCTTCTTTCTCCATCCTGATTGGCTGCTGTTGGGTAATGGAACCAATCAGGAGGAGGTGTCAGGAGCCTGGGGGTGGAGCCAAGGAGGGAAGAAAACAGCATGGAGCGGAGAGAGGTGAGATGGGCGTGTGTGTGTTTGTCTCGAGCGTGTCGCACCTTTCACCATTGTGTCCAGTATTTTTGGAGAAGCCACCTGGCACCCCTAGTAATATATTCCTTCTCATGGCCTACAGAGGGGTAAAAGAACACGCTGCTGATTGAAAGGTAATCCAATCTTATACAGTTCCAAGCAGGTGCAGTATATCCAGTACAGCACAACGCCACCACACTGTAAAAAAACTTCAAAGGCTATATCTACAGAAATGTGTATTTTGGGTTGAGCAAAATAGACGGCTCTTTTCAACTTTAAAAGGGAGATTTGTTCCACCCCAAGCTCTCTCTGTACATGTCGCCCTGTGCACATCCTCATACATTTTTTTTCTTCTTTCCAAGACAAAATAGCTATAGATCTCACACAATCGCTTACACTGAATAGCTGCTTGTGAAGTCTGCCAATAGAAATCACCTTGACAAAGTCAAGGGCTCTGCGTTTAATGTTGAACTGGGTGAATAAATTATGCATGAAATTGTGTCGGAGTCTCTAGTGTGCAGAATTGCTCCTTTTGATATGAAAGGTTAATTCAGAAAGAAGTCCAAAATAGCTGGAAATTGTGGGGATAAGTGGAGAGTATTCACTGTTGTGAGCTGTTATTACCAGAAATTGCATTTCCTCTCCCGTCATCCCCTGAGACTGAGCTTTACCAGTGAACATAAACTGTATTCAGTGGAATTACATTAAGGAGCAACAAGAGAATATGTCTACGAGCAAATGGAGTTTGAAAAGTAACTTTTTCCTTTGTGTTCTCAATCTAAAAGTGGTTAAAATAGGAGTTGATCAATAGCAATAGAGAGGGAAGGCTAAGCAACAGCTGAATGTATCCAACACGCAGTGTAGATGTAAGAACCATACTGCATTTTTGTGATGGGCGAAAAGAATGGGAACATGTGAACAATTAATAATTATGTACAGCGAAAAACATTCAACAGAAATTTGCCAACCACGGAATCATCTTAGCAATTTTCACAAACCACATTTTTAAAAATTGCTATCCGATCCAATGTTTTTTCTGTGGGATATTAGTTCATTTTGTGAGATTTGCATAAAAAAAAAATGTGAAAAAGCAAAGAAAATTTAATTGTATTCCTGTAGATGAAATGTGCAAAGCTTTGGTGTCCTTTGCATTACCTCGGATAAAGGACCTTACAGTATTTATTTTACTTTCTTACTGCCCAAAGGGTTAACAATACAGTATATTCGAATTAAATGCATTCTATACCCTTCTGTCAGGCTGCGGTCCCAGTGCGTTCTACGAGGCGTGCGCTGTGCGTACAAGCACCGCCCCCCAATCAGACCGGGCCAAGTACCTACGTCGGCGCGCATTTGGCGGCCGCGCTCTACGACAAGTTTTCTCAAATATAAAAAAAATAGTATTTGCAACTTGCGACGGGGGCGTGGCCACGCCCCCGCTGACGGTTCAGCCAATGAGGGTGAACCAGCCGCGTGAGGTCATGGCCACGCCCCTGCAAACCCCCTACCATGCCCCCTCCCGTCACAATCTCTCCCTCTCTCCGAAGACCACAGATCGCGGGGAAGCGCTGTGAACGTGCCGCCACCCCTCCTCCCCCCCGCCAGGCGCGCGTGCTCCAGTGCACACTGGGACCACAGCCTCAGAAGTAGATATTAAACTACACATTATTTAATTAAGTGCTGCAAGTGTAATTATTAATGCCAAAGCAACACAAGCACAATACCAATATTCTTTATCGATATATTCTTTATTTCCTTTGTTCAGGTGTCCTAGGGATTGTGGGATTGTGGTTGCTGATATTTGTAATGGCACCACCCACAAAGTATGTGTTCATGCGTTGTGAGTGTTAGGTCATTCAGACTGGAGTTGCGCCAACTGTTTGCTCAAGTTCGCGAACACAGCGTAACTCGTGGTTCTCCCGTGAAAAACGATGCGCCAATAAACTGCAACGTTTGCCGGCCAAATTCCCAGGGAGGTCATGCAGGTCCCGTTATCCATATAACCTCGTTTTTGTTTTTACTAAAACTAGCAAAACTTAACCGACAATGACATGTAAAAAAAAAAGGAGACGAGATTCTGTGTCATTGGAAAAAAATAAATGTTTTTTTTTGTTAAATTGCGAAAATGATACAAATTTCCCGAAAAGCTTGCAAACGGAATTCCCAACAGTTCGCAGAGCTCTGCTTCTCTCCTCCAATGCGTTCGCCAATCTCCTGTATCTCAGGTACAAAGATGGATTTTAAGATTCTCAGAGCAGGGATCTGTTGTGCCTATAAATTCTATTTCTAGCAGGGTATAGTTTTAGATATATACTGTGTGCTCATTTGCATGTCATTTCCCAGAATCCCTTGCTGCAGTGGAAGCGCTAGGTGATAATGGCGAAAAGCAGGGTTGCAGACCTGTCTAAGGCCGAGGGCATGGTCAGCGCTTACTCGCTGAGCCGCGCTGACGCTTACCAGTGAGCCCCTGCAGCCGCAACGAGAGCGGCTTTAGCAGGGGCTCGCGCACGCTTCCGCAGGCGTGCGGAGGCGTAGCTCTTAAATTTTTTTTAGTTTGCGCGCTGAGGGGAGCGATGGGCTGGTCACATGAGCGGTCCGCCCAATGAGGGCGAACCAGCTCCGTGACTTCACTGGCCCGCCCCCGGACGGCGCCCGGACTAAGGCCAGGGAAAGCACCCGCTTTCCCTCTGCCTCCGCGCGCCTCCGCACGGCTGAAGTCCCTATGGACTCAGCCTATGACATGTGAATGTGCGTACAAGTGATATTCTTATTTGAGATATATATTTATATATATATTTTAAATAACATGTATTGGTTCTTGACTGTCTAGAGTGTATTTTAAAAGAGTTTACAATGGCATCGATGTGCCATTCAGATGTATATTCAGATGTGTGCTTACCGCAGAAAATATGTGCTCGTCTCAAACAAGGGGATGCTGAATCCTTTTGATTAGTCATCTACGCCAAACTTCTCACTAAAGCCATTCAGCCGTCGCCGATAGGAAAACTATGCAAAGCGAATGAATCCGTTGTACCGAAATGGAAGGCGCCTGCATTCAGTGGATATTAAATGGCGGTGTCACATTCCCTAATGCCATTAGTTACAAACCTTTTATATGAGTAATCATTCTTCCCATTAGTACTCTCTGGGGTTTTCAAATTGTCTTCTGTTCTGTTGATCGTGGTTTGTCAGGTGAAAGCAGTCTGTGGGCTGATGACAAAGAGCGGGAAAGTGCAAACAATCACACTTTTAACATCCGTATTCCATTTCCTTAATGCTGATATCTTTTTTTATTTTTTAATCTTTTTTTGACCCAGATAAAAACGGATCGTTTTATGGCTGATTTGAGCTCCCTGCAGTCAGGCTAGAGAATATGCATGATCTTGCATTGTAATTTTATTTTAACATAAAAGTGCTCTGCCAGTCACTTTTTGCTTGACCTTAGACAAACGACAGTTCAAATCTTCCCTGAGTTTACAAAAGGTTGTAATGCATTTCACCAGGGCACGTGTGCGCCTATGAAGCTGCAAAGTGTGACGTGTTGTATTTAGTTACCAATTACACGGATGTGAATTTGAATAATTCTGTTTGTGGTTGAGTGACAATAACAAACAGCCATCGTATTAATGCATTTTAGTCTGGGAACCTGATTCATTCTGAACCTGACTCCGCTGCCTTGCAAATTTATGCCACTTTAGGCTTGGAAAAAGGATGTACGTTGCTAGTGAATAAGACATCTAAATGCCAGTTCTATGAGTGGCTGCACCAAGTCATTTTCTCCATCTGCTTGTGGCTACGATCTATCCATGAGGCTAGTGTAATACCACGGGGCTGCTTGCAGAATACATCTGTATTTCATGCCTGTTTGTTTTCTTGCAGAAGTTTGCCGCTTCGGGCGAGCAATTTGACATGATTTTTATCGATGCTACTGAGCGAAATCAGATAAGCGATTACAACCTGATTATGAGCTGCAATATGCTGAAAATGAATGGAGTGATCTGCGTGCGCAGCATTCTTGTGAGAGAGCGGAGGAGCGGGGGAAGCGACGCTGACGGGAAGGGATGTGCGGCCAGACAAATGGCTGAAATGATTCATTCAGACCACGGAGTAGAGCAGGTTAGTGCGGCCGACGCCGCAGTGTGCGGTCAAATTGAGAAAACGAGATCGCCTCGATTTTATGATTCGTTTTATGGCAAATAAAAAATATCGCTTGTGAGCACATTCACGTCCGCGACCCTGCCCTTCCCCATTATCTCCTGGCACAGGGGCGCTCAACTCCAGCCCTCAAGCTCCCTCAACAGGTTAGGTTTTCAGGATATCCCAGCTTCAGCAAAGGTGGCTCAATCAGAGCCAACTGTGCTAAAGCAGAGACTGATTGAGCCACTTGTGCTGAAGCAGAGACTGATTGAGCCACTTGTGCTGAAGCAGTCATATCCTTAAAACGTGACCTGTTGGGAGAGGAGGGGGGGGGAGGGGGCTTGAGTACTGGAGTTGAACACCCCTTTCCTAGTATACAGGGCTTCCGCCGTAGCCAGGGATTCTGGGAAATGACATGCAAATGAGCACACAGTGTCACCTTTTGCTTCATGTCCATTTTAACATGGGACCCCTATAAGCTTATACCTGCCATATTACACAGCGTTTCAGCACAGCATTTTAGAATGAATAATCTCTTCTATTTATCTCTGACCATGCTTTGTACGTTCTGTAGGATGTTATAGTTTAGCAGGCAAACGATGTAGGACAATAGGAATGCAGTGCAGGTAAACGCACCTGACACCCGAGTAAACATTACGGCCCCAAAGCCATTTTGGGCCCCCATCCTCATTAACCTCATATGGTCGCTTTGGAAAATACAGAATAATACCCAAAGAGAATCCCTTCCCCAAACAGACTGCTACACCAGGAAGAATACAGACTTGAAGGAGCATGACACCTGCTCGTAGAAGAGAATTTGATGGGAGTGTAATGCAGTCGCTGGGGTTTTATTGGGCAATTACATGCTTTGTTGAAGAAGTGACTTGGTTGAAGATGGGGTCAATTAGACCTTGGTAAGCAAGGCCTCTATTCACTTGAATAAAAGCTATCGTGTTCCTTACTAAGCATTAACATCTTCACTCCATATTGAGTCGGGATGAATAATTAGTAGATCGCTCCAAATATTTGGGGCAGTAAGAGAAAATTAGTTTGAGATTACTATTTGCGCATCCTTATAAAATGTATTTAACAGTTTCAAAAGTATTTAAAGCTCTCAGCATCTTATCATCTCTTAAAAAGGAGGATATATATATATATATATATATATATATATATTTATTTATTATTATTATTATAATATATTTCCTGTTTGGCTTGAAGGTTAAGGATTTAGGTCCTTAGACTACAGTATATTGTCCAAACTGGCCATTCAGGCCTTTTTCGGGGGGAAAATTCCCATTGAAGTCAATGGTGTCCTGAACAACCGATGTGGACTATATAGAATGACCCCCTTAGAAATAAGAAGTTATATACCATCGCAGAGCAGGACTTGCAAATAATAGACCTAAGCGATGCTAAAAATGCTATTCATCGTAAAGTCCTAACGAATGTGGGGCAAAACCCCAATAAAAAATAATGAGATGAATGATATCATGTGTATTGGTAATTGTGTATAGCCACAACTGCAGAATAGTTGTACATATTAAGCTGATTTGGTTGTTCCTTTTTTTCTTAAGGTAGTTTTACCTGTAGATTGTGGGATTAGCATTGTAAGAAGGAAACATTTCTCTGTAGCTGTGGACATGAAGGTAAGGAAACAGTGTTATTCTCTGTGGAACCCTGAAGTGTTCAGATTATTGTACCTCCTTAATCCCTCTCCTCCAGATGGGTTTCCAGCATGGGACATTGTCATTCCGACCTTGGGAGACCCCAGTTCAATCATTTTATTTAAGAATTGGGCTGGGCAGCTCATAGATTGATAACAATTAGCTTTCTAGCAGTTTCCCAACTGTTTTAACAAGAGCGCCAATAGTGATCACTATTAAATACAATTGTATAGTACATTTCGGGACACAGCAGCACCAATGTGATTATTTGTAAGAATAATTCTGCATGTGTGGCTGGTTTTGAGACTGTGTACCTATAAGACTGTACACACTACTGCATGTCAATCATTTTTGGAATGAACTAAATGGGCATATTCATTCCAATAGCTACAGCAGTTTTGTTATTATATCCCCATAGAAAAACACCATTGTTTTAGCCTTCTTACATAACTCATCTGAACTTGTGCACTTGTTAACCCTGATAATGGTCCCCATCTGAAACTAAAATGTGAGTGCTTTCTACTCTTATCGAATAGCAACAAATCCTAACTATATCATAATTGACAAGAATGTCTTGACAGAGCATCGTAGTTTTATAATCCCCACAAAGGAGCAATGTGATTCTGTTTTTTGACGCAGGAAGGAGTTGTGAAAGACGATGTGTTTTGGGGCCTCAATGGACGTGGTATACTAGACCGCCTGCGGTTGGATGGCAAGGTGGCCTACGTGACCGGAGGAGGTCAAGGTATTGGAAGAGCATTTGCGCATGCGTTAGGAGAAGCGGGCGCCAAAGTTGCCATCATAGACCTGGTTCTGGAGAAAGCAGAGGCGGTAGCATTTGAACTACACGTAAAAGGTATGTAATATCTATTTAGAACATTTGCTAAACTCTATTAATCCCATCAAGGAACATGTAGAATTCCTCAGATATCATAAGGTGAATCCCGACCTATGTGTTTACTTACTGACAGTTGTTGAATCTTGGAACTTCAGTCTACTAAACTAGATCTACTGGTGAAGAGGGAAAAAAAAAGCGTAGTTATAATTCGGGGGAAAAGTACAGTATACAAGGGGAAAACACAGAATACTGAACATTTTCTAAAATTATAAAAAATGTTGTGCTTTTTCAAAAATGAGGGGCATTGAGACAATTTATCTGGTTTTGATTGAAATTGTTAATGAGGGGAGAGTCAGGAAACGTGCAGACGGATACTTATAAATATCTTAGCAGTCAGGGTACAATGACTCCAATGAACTACATTTGTAGTTTCTATACAGCGAATAAAAATGCTACTTGTGGGCACATTCACATGTCCCGGACAGGTCTGCAACCCTGCTTTTCCCCATTATCTCAGTGCTTCCACTGCAGCCAGGGATTCTGGGAAATTACAGGCAAATGAGCACAGTGTCACATTTTGTATGTACTGGTATATCTTTATTTATATAGCGCCATCCAGTTACATAGAGCTTTACAATGCACCTGACATAATATTATAAACTCAATGCTAATCAATTTTAACATGGGGCCTTACTAGTTTATGCCTACCGCATTACACAGCTTTTCAGCACCGCTGGGGTTAAAGAAGTGCAGAGCCAGTAAACCTACTCACAGATAGCTTTTGTCTCATCAGTGTGAGGGTGGTTATACTGGCTTTGTAATATGAAGCTGGGATAGGTTTGAACTGCACATTAAATAAGTTATGGTGGGTAAAAAAAGTGACAAAACCCCCAAATAAAAACCTCACTTGTGAGCACAGTCACATCTCTCAGACAGGTCTGCAGCCCGGCTTTCCACCATAGATAATATAGGGAAGATATGATATTTTAATAGAAACATTTAACTTTAAAAAAGTTAGATTCCATGCTTTGTGAAATATTTGTGACATTTCCTTGCAATTAATGCAACTGACTCAAAATGAGTGCTAAGGGGTGTACAGTAATATTAAAAAAAAAATGTAATCCCGGCTGAGAATGATTCATCAGTATATCTACAGCCGCATTGTGATTGAATGTGCTCCATTCGTAGCACAATGCTACAGTAGCATTCTGCACTTTTTACCAGCAGGTGGTGCTACTCCCCAACTATAAAGGAATTTTTGGTTACTGAAAGAATATTTGTTCCACCTTGAATAAAATTCAATATCTACTTTTTTTTTTAAATTTTCCATGTGTAAAGTAAATTACAGATATTTCCTTTATTATCAATAACTTCTCCGATTTTGAAAACTTCTTCTTTTTCTTTCTTTTTTTTTTTACGGTTTTAATGTTATGTTTTAAATTTTTTTTATTTACTTTATCACTCTGCAGGCATAAAATCGGTTGCCATGGCAGCTGATATTAGCAAAGAAGAAGATGTAAAAAGGGTTGTGGATACAATTGTAGCTAATTGGGGCAGAATTGACATAGCATGTAATAACGCTGGAATTAATATGAATTCGGCAAGTGAGGATACCACGTTGGACGAGTGGGACAGAACGTTTAATGTTAACTTGCGAGGCTTATTCATGTGCTGTCAGGTATGTGTTACATTGTTTCTTAGGCGTTCGAAGGTTCTGAGAGCTTTGTTGGCATGTTTATGGGAATAAATCCATTTGGACAGAGCCACTGTATGAAACCTCTCTCTAGAAGGGAGAGCAAAGATGGCACTCCTGCTTAGCCATATATAGTGTAACACTTTCTCTAACATATCATCTCCTATTTAAGCTATGCCTTTCCTAATTAGTTGGCAAAGACAAGGAGCCCCTGTCTTCCACAAAACCGGATTCATTGAACCCATGGTCACGTGCTTAAACTGCAGACAAGGATTATGGGTAAAACATGCAAATGAGCACACTGAGCATGTCATTGATTTAGCGTCCTCTGGGACCAGGATGTTTTTGCATGCTACTTCAACAGCAAATCCTGGTTTAACGAAGCACAGAATCAGAAGACCTACTCAAAGACAACTGTTTCATCCTTTTGGGCTCACCCATTTGAGCATGGTTACATCTTACTGTTCTGAGGGGATGAAACCTGACGTGGGAAAGAATGCTGCAGGGAATGTTGCATACATTATATGTGCTCTCCTTTTAACATTTGTATTACTAATACTGTATGTCTTGAAATAGACTGCAAAATCTAATAATGAGATAGGAAGTGTAATCAATGTAAAATAGATCTGTACATCATCTACATAGTAAATAATACACCCATAAACTAATACATTGTATGGACTTGGGGAGGGTTATTAATCCCGGGGCAGGTAACTGAACTCCTGCAGTATCTATTAAGTGAGGCAAAAACTCAACTACTATTGACTCTAAAAACAACAGATACGAGCTGCAAATGGGATAATTCTAGGCCTTGCTGATGCAAAGCAAATGAATACTTTGAATACACTTTGAAGCGTGGCCTTTTTGTGCCATTGCTTAATCATTAATTAGGATTAACAACTGAAACTGCTAATTAATTTAGAGATTTCTTTTTTTTTTTTCATTGATACATTTATGGACATACTGTAGTGGTTGCTGCAATAAGGGATGGAGTTTTTGGTACCGAAACAGAAATCATTTTTAGGGAGAAGAGCCATTTGTTATCATGTCATTCTCTGCAGGGGCACCAGAAGGTTCACTGGTCTTCCCTTTAATTCTCTTGGTAGGCTGCAGGCCGCGTTATGCTGAATCAAGGATACGGGAAGATAATTAACACTGCGTCTATGGCAAGTTTAATAGGTGAGTGATGAGAGTTGACAGTTGCGCTTTAGAATTCATAGTTTAATTAGTAATCATGCCATCTGATTTAATTAAGCATGTATCGGAGAGTGGTAAATCACTGACACTTTGTATCAGGTCAAAAAATATATTAGCAAACATTTATGGCTTTTTTTAAAATCTGTCTGGTAGCGGCACACCTGTGTGATCTCATTGAATGTGAGTGAACTGCCGAAGTTCTTAAGGATATAATGGAAGGCAGCCTGTTTGCTTCAATAAACACATAAGGACCAGATTTACTAAATAGTTCTAAGCCTTAGCACATCTTCATTTGAAATTTGCCTACGCTGTGCACTATTGAATATGAACTCATGTTTCAATCTGGCTGCGAAATACATAAGACTTAGCAAGTTTGTTACAGCTGAAGCAATAGGCGTACTCAAATTCAGACTCATTATCACAATTGCGTTTGTCATTGATGAACAATGGAAAACATGGCACCAAGATTTGCAACACTTGGTACATCTATTACAATATGAACTAACCCCAAAAGTCTACGTTGACACCGGCAAAGGATTGCACCTTGATGGTTTGACATTCAGGGATGTATTGGCTAAGTGCAATGCCCATTATCACTCATTAACATTATAAATTAAATGCTAATGACCAAAGAGGTATTCTAAGTGACTTTTTTAGCATCGATTTCATCCCTTTTGAGCCCTCACAGCGATAATCAGGAAGGTCAGCGTAAGGGCTGTCTCCTTTATAAAAAAATATGTCATAAAATAACCCATCTCCTGCAAATAAGACTTGCTTTTGAAGTCGTCCCGTTTGGTAGCTGGAAATGTAAAGACCGAAAGAGGAAGTGAGGCCTCTCCATTCCTGAAGGGCAGCAAATGTAACTTCAGAGTCACTCTGTCTTTACCAAACACTCAACAACTGAACGCTGATGAATACTGTATGCAAAGCTGGTGCTTGGAGTGAGAATTATGTGCAATATTTGACTAGTAACTTTCACTCTATTCCAGGCTGTAATGCCAGTTGTTAAATTTCATTATTGCTGCCAACAGGTGCCTTGACTAGCGCTGCTGTATCAGCCGTGCAGTCAAAAAAGCCCATAAACTATTGTAACATATGGAACGAAATCCCAACTGCTGAGCTAATCTGGAAGGCTGTTACTCGCTAGTGATCTGAGGCCCATGGAACAAAAATTGATCAATTACACAAATTAAGCATAGCCCTTCAGGAATTTTTTTTTATTGGTCTGGACATCTGTTACAGTATTGTCCAAATCCAAAAATCAAACGGTGCTTTGAGCTGCCAAGTTAGGCTAGAAAATCTAGTAGCTATAAAAGTACAACTGAAAAACCACTAAGTTAATATTATGTCCATCTGCTGAATGTTATATAAATATGCAGCCTTTTTATTTTCCTTGGGAATAACATTTATTTTTACTGTGCCCAGTTTGACATTCTGCAGCATTCTGTTCAGTTTATTACAGAGCAACTATAAATGTTTCTTCAAAAATGCATTTATAATTGTGTTATGAGTCCTTGGTTAAGTGTCTGTGCCACCTGTCCTATTTATAATTAAAAACAGGAACACGTTTTTTTTTTTTTTTAGACTCGGAACAAAGGGTGCAAAAAGGTGTCAAAAAAGGGATGTTTTGTGAAACAGTTAACTGACATTTGAAGACTGGTCATTATAAATGTATATATTTGGGGACAATATGGAGACATTTAAAAATGTCAAATAAAGATAGATGCTGTTTATGTAGATTGGAAGACACGTATTTCAGCTAGAAATACGCAGGAGATTTTGGGGGAAGGTAGGAGACTCAAATTTTATTTTTATTTTTGAAATGTGTTATATGATATCAAATTTAGGGTTTTCTGTGCCCCTATAAAAAGTTACAGCCTTACATGGCATTTGCACCCAAACTGGAGTGCACCCATTGTCGTCTTGGTGTGAATATGGCTGTGATACCCCACGTACGCAGGGCCCGGCTGTGATACCCCACGTACGCAGGACACGGCTGTGATACCCCACGTACGCAGGACACGGCTGTGATACCCCACGTACGCAGGGCCCGGCTGTGATACCCCGCGTACGCAGGACATGGCTGTGATACCTCACGTATGCAGGGCTCGGCTGTGATACCCCACGTACGCAGGGCTCGGCTGTGATACCCCACGTACGCAGGGCTCGGCTGTGATACCCCACATACGCAGGACATGGCTGTGATACCCCACATACGCAGGGCCTGGCTGTGATACCCCACGTACGCAGGACCCGGCTGTGATACCTCACGTATGCAGGACACGGCTGTGATACCCCATGTACGCAGGACACGGCTGTGATACCTCACGTACGCAGGGCCTGGCTGTGATACCCCACGTACGCAGGACCCGGCTGTGATACCCCACGTACGCAGGACACGGCTGTGATATCTCACGTACGCAGGACACGGCTGTGATACCCCACGTACGCAGGATCCGGCTGTGATATCCCACGTACGCAGGACACGGCTGTGATACCCCACGTACGCAGGACACGGCTGTGATACCTCACGTACGCAGGGCCTGGCTGTGATACCCCACGTACGCAGGGTCCTGCTGTGATACCTCACGTATTCAGGGCCCGGCTGTGATACCCCACGTACGCAGGACCCGGCTGTGATACCCCACGTACGCAGGACACGGCTGTGATATCTCACGTACGCAGGACACGGCTGTGATACCCCACGTACGCAGGATCCGGCTGTGATATCCCACGTACGCAGGACACGGCTGTGATACCCCACGTACGCAGGACCTGGCTGTGATACCCCACGTACGCAGGACACGGCTGTGATACCCCACGTACGCAGGGTCGTGCTGTGATACCCCACGTACGCAGGACCTGGCTGTGATACCCCAAGTACACAGGGTCCTGCTGTGATACCCCACGTACGCAGGACACGGCTGTGATACCCCACGTACGCAGGGTCCTGCTGTGATACCCCACGTACGCAGGACCTGGCTGTGATACCCCACGTACGCAGGGTCCTGCTGTGATACCCCACGTATTCAGGGCCCGGCTGTGATACCCCACGTACGCAGGGCCAGGCTGTGATACCCCACGTACGCAGGGCCCGGCTGTGATACCCCACGAACGCAGGGCCCGGCTGTGATACCCCACGTACGCAGGGCCCGGCTGTGATACCCCACGTACGCAGGACACGGCTGTGATAACCCACGTACGCAGGGTCCGGCTGTGATACCTCACGTACGCAGGACCTGTCTTTGATACCCCACGTACGCAGGGCCCGGCTGTGATACCCCACGTACGCAGGACCTGGCTGTGATACCCCACGTACGCAGGGCCCGGCTGTGATACCCCACGTACACAGGGCCCGGCTGTGATGCCCCACGTACACAGGGTCCTGCTGTGATGCCCCACGTACGCAGGACACGGCTGCGATACCCCACGTACGCAGGACACGGCTGCGATACCCCACGTACGCAGGGCCCGGCTGCGATACCTCACGTACGCAGGACACGGCTGTGATACCCCACGTACGCAGGGCCTGGCTGTGATATCCCACGTACGCAGGACATGGCTGTGATACCCCACGTACGCAGGGCCCGGCTGTGATATCCCACGTACGCAGGACACGGCTGTGATACCCCACGTACGCAGGGTCCGGCTGTGATACCCCACGTACGCAGGACACGGCTGTGATACCACATGTACGCAGGGCCTGGCTGTGATATCCCACGTACACAGGGCCCGGCTGTGATACCTCACGTACGCAGGACACGGCTGTGATACCCCACGTACGCAGGACACGGCTGTGATACCCCACGTACGCAGGACACGGCTGTGATACCTCACGTACGCAGGACACGGCTGTGATACCCCATGTACGCAGGACATGGCTGTGATACCTCACGTACGCAGGGCCCGGCTGTGATACCCCACATACGCAGGGTCCGGCTGTGATATCCGACGTACGCAGGACACGGCTGTGATACCCCACGTATGCAGGGTCCTTCTGTGATATCTCACGTACGCAGGACCCGGCTGTGATACCCCACATACACAGGGCCCGGTTGTGATACCCCACGTACGCAGGACCCGGCTGTGATACCTCACGTACGCCGGGCCCGGCTGCGATACCCCACGTATGCAAGACCAGGCTGTGATACCCCACATGCGCAGGGCCCGGCTGTGATACCCCACGTACACAGGACCCGGCTGCGATACCCCACGTACACAGGACCCGGCTGCGATACCCCATGTATGCAAGACCCGGCTGTGATACCCCACATGTGCAGGGCCCGGCTGTGATACCCCACATGCGCAGGGCCCGGCTGTGATACCCCACGTACGCAGGGCCCGGCTGTGATACCCCACGTACACAGGACCCGGCTGCGATACCCCACGTACACAGGACCCGGCTGCGATACCCCACGTATGCAAGACCCGGCTGTGATACCCCACGTATGCAAGACCCGGCTGTGATACCCCACATGCGCAGGGCCCGACTGTGATACCCCACATATGCAGGGCCTGGCTGTGATACCCCACATGCGCAGGGCCCGGCTGTGATACCCCACATATGCAGGGCCCGGCTGTGATACCCCACATGTGCAGGGCCCGGCTGTGATACCCCACGTACGCAGGACACGGCTGTGATACCCCACGTACGCAGGGCCCGGCTGTGATACCCCACGTACGCAGGGCCCGGCTGTGATACCCCACGTACGCAGGACCTGGCTGTGATACCCCACGTACGCAGGGCCGGCTGTGATACCCCACGTATGCAGGGTCCTGCTGCGATACCCCACGTACGCCACGCCCGGCTGTGATACCCCACGTACGCAGGGTCCGGCTGTGATACCCCACGTACGCAGGACACGGCTGTGATACCCCACGTACGCAGGACCTGGCTGTGATACCCCACATACACAGGGCCCGGCTGCGATACCTCACATACGCAGGACCCGGCTGCGATATCCCATGTACGCAAGACCCGGCTTTGAAACCCCACGTACGCCACGCCCGGCTGTGATACCCCACGTACGCAGGGCCGGCTGTGATACCCCACGTACGCAGGACCTGGCTGTTATACCCCACGTACGCTGGGCCCGGCTGTTATACCCCACGTACGCCGGGCCCGGCTGTTATACCCCACATACGCCGGGCCCGGCTGTTATACCCCACGTACGCCGCGCCCGGCTGTGATACCCCACGTACGCAGGACACGGCTGTGATACCTCACGTACGCAGGACCTGGCTGTGATAACCCACGTACGCAGGTCCTGTTTGTGATACCCCACGTACGCAGGACACGGCTGTGATACCCCACGTACGCAGGACCTGGCTGTGATACCCCACGTACGCAGGACACGGCTGTGATACCCCACGTACGCAGGACCTGGCTGTGATACCCCACATACACAGGGCCCGGCTGTGATACCCCACGTACGCAGGACCCTGCTGTGATACCCCACGTATGCAGGACCCGGCTGTGATACCCCACATACACAGGGCCCGGCTATGATACCCCACGTACGCAGGTCCTGTCTGTGATACCCCATGTACGCAGGTCCTGTCTGTGATACCCCACGTACGCAGGACACGGCTGTGATTCCCCACGTACGCAGGACCTGGCTGTGATACCCCACGTACGCAGGACACGGCTGTGATACCTCACGTACGCAGGACCTGGCTGTGATACCCCACGTACACAGGGCCCGGCTATTATACCCCACGTACGCAGGTCCTGTCTGTGATACCCCACGCACGCAGGTCCTGTCTGTGATACCCCACGTACGCAGGACACGGCTGTGATACCCCACGTACGCAGGACACGGCTGTGATACCCCACGTACACAGGGCCCGGCTATTATACCCCACGTACGCAGGTCCTGTCTGTGATACCCCACGCACGCAGGTCCTGTCTGTGATACCCCACGTACGCAGGACACGGCTGTGATACCCCACGTACGCCGGGCCCGGCTGTTATACCTCACGTACACAGGACCTGGCTGTGATACCCCACATACACAGGGCCCGGCTATGATACCCCACGTACGCAGGACACGGCTGTGATACCCCACGTACGCAGGACACGGCTGTGATACCCCACGTACGCAGGACACGGCTGTGATACCCCACGTACGCAGGACACGGCTGTGATACCCTACGTACGCAGGACACGGCTGTGATACCTCACGTACGCAGGACCTGGCTGTGATACCTCACGTACGCAGGACACGGCTGTGATACCCCACGTACGCAGGACCTGGCTGTGATACCTCACGTACGCAGGACACGGCTGTGATACCTCACGTACACAGGACCTGGCTGTGATACCTCACGTACGCAGGACACGGCTGTGAATCAGACATGTTATACAGTTTGTAGTTACTGGGGGGAGTGGGAGCTCAGAGATACAGAAAATATCCTCTACTGGCAAAACTGCAGCAAAATGTGCATTTAGTTATCAAGCAAGAATAATCATTTCCCCAAAACTACAAAGGGTGCAACCAAAATTTGAAATGTATTTTTAGGTTAAATAGATTAACATGAACTTTAACAATATGCTGGTAACAAAATACATTGTGCGTGCGTGCGTGTGTATATAATGTACAGTATATGTATAATGTAAGCATGTGTACTTTCAATTGCCTGATATTTCCACAAGCAGAATGAGACACATTACAATATAAAAAAATATTAATTCAGTGGTGTTTGTGTAGTGAAAAAAGTGGCAACAACTGAATTCAGATGATATACTTAATATCCAAAGTACAACAAATATTCCATCTTTAAGCAAGGAAATGTGACAGGAAAGGTACTTATCCACTTCCACATAGTACTTAAGCTGTATTCCTAATAATGTCCTAATCCTTGTATTGAGTTTCTTGTTCAAATAATTGATTTTTAATGCCATCACTTAGTTCCCGTGCGTACCCCCCAAAATATGTTATAATTGCATTGTGACCGGGCAAAATGTGTAACTTCATTTCTGCATCTGTCAGGACAGCCCCACGTGGACAGGGCCTGAGGTGATTAAGTGAGTAGATGGTGCCGTGGAGTCTGCTACAAGTGCAGGAGGAAAAGTGCTAAAGGTTACCAGACAGCTACCAAACATCCATGAACTTGAAATGTATCTTTGAGTGTAGCATGCGAAGCCTCTTTTCCTAAACACACCGTTTCACAGAAGTATTGCATGACTTCATTGACACAACTTTCACTTGTAAATGTAACAGTTGAGTCATTTAGGGAATACACTGTTTTATTGATTATTTTTCCATTGAACGATTATGCACAATATGCATAGGAGTCTTTTTAAAGCACATGGATGTATCTGGTGTAAGCGTTTAATGCAGGACGGATCCAGCTTTCTTTAGATAAAGCACAGCTACAGTTCTAAGCTACAAAACGGAACCAATGGGAAGTTCATTGTTATGAAGAATAGACTATTTAGCCCAAAAACAGTTCAACGTATGTGTGGCCACATTGTTCCTGGAGTAGAGTGTATTTGTCATAAGTCTGATGCCCCTTTATGCAGGGGTGCTCAACTCCAGTCCTCGAGCACCCCTCCCCCCCCCCAACAGGTCAGGTTTTCAGGATATCCCTGCTTCAGCACAGGTGGCTTAATCAGTGGCTCAATGACGCACTGATTGAGCCACCTGTGCTGAAGCAGGAGTATCCTTAAAAGCTCACCTTTTGGGGGTTCTTGAGGACTGGAGTTGAGAACCCCAAACCTTAATGAATCAACACAAGAGTTCTTCATACATTCAATTACAGTATGTACTGTATATCTGTATGTATTTAGCGCATTAATGTACATCATGCTTCATAGCAGTAATACACGTGACATAATAATAGAAATAACAAATAATACAAATAACACAAAGTGGGAATAAGTGCTTCAGACATAAAAGTGACATTAGAAAAATGAGCTTTTAAAATCACATATCTCCCCATGTTTGTTGTCAGTGCGTACATAGAATATGTGATGTTATACAACTGCACCTATGAGGACCCAGCAGAAAACAGCTGATTGTTGGTAAATCAGTGTCTCGATATGTTGGTTGTCTAATCAAATCCTAATTCCTCACTGTATTTCCTGCAAGCTGTGCTATCCCAGATTAATCTTTGTACAGAACATCATCAAGTAAGATTTCCTATTCAAATTCCTGTAACAACCTTTCACTTGGTCGTGAGTCCTTTCATAGGAACAGCATGGGCCACCGGAGGCTTATTTCTCAGACTTTAAACCATCTTTCAGAATAACAACTTCTGTGAGGGCTGAAACGAGCCCCGTGAAAATACTAAACAAGCCTGCTGAAAAGCTGCAAAGGGAGCGTGTGTCTGCGGTGTAAATGTGTATGTTTAGCTGTGCACTGCTGCGTGGAAAGCTGGATGAAGGAATTCTGTGAAGGTAGCGTTCTGCAAAACGTGGCTTGCTTTAAAGCCCAGTCAGGGACAAGCGTCCTTCATCCGAAACGCTTCACTGCCAGAGGCGTCTGCAGCGCATTGCTTCGCAAACGGAAGACATCGAGAAGAATGCGTCTGAGTGATATTGTAGTAACAAAGGAGCGAGAGGGAGCAGGTATGATACCTTTTATTGGACCAACAAGTAGTTGATCTGTTACAAGCTTTGGGACCTTCATGGGGTTACTTCGACCTTGAGAGGTTCAAAAGCTTGTAACATATCAACAATTAGATTGTAAGCTCCTCGGAGCAGGGACTCCTTCCTTAATGTTACTTTTACAGTATGTCTGAAGCACTTATTCCCATGATCTGTTATTTATATTATTTGTTATTTATATGATATGTATTACTACTGTGAAGCGCTATGTACATTTATGGCGCTATATAAATAAAGACATACAATACAACTACTTGTTGGTCCAATAAAAAGTATCATACCCCCTAGCCCCCTCTCCCTGTCCCCTCTTCCTGCCCCCTCTCCCTCCCTTGTTATTACATGGAACCACCATTGCCTGAGTGATGTTAAAAGCTTTAAGTTCAGAAAATGAATTGGGCAACAAACGGAATGATTCCACATTTTTTTGCTTTGTTAACAAGCAACCATGCCAACGAGTTTGCTTAATGTATAATTGAAATGCAAGATGATTTCTTAAATGAAAGCTGATGCCCAAGACACGTCTGCTTTTTTCAGCGACGCTGGTGTGTTTTGTTCTATTTCACTTCAAGTTTTTATCCCAGGCTGTTTCACTTGCGCACATTCACATGATTTTTCCAAGTCAAAGGCCCCAATATTCCGTGAAAATGTCTTCCACGGGCTGGAGACATGGAACTTCATTCAAGCAGGGATCTCTGGAAGACAGCTTCACAGTCTAATGTAGGGGTGCGCAAAGTGGGGGGCGTGAGATTTTCGAGAGGGGGGGGGGGGGGCGTGGCTGTTACTGAGGCCCTACGCTTCCCCGAAGGCATTTAAAATAAATGCTGGGGATCGCACGAGGCCTCTGTAACTTTTTACTTATCTTGGTTCCACAGACATGTCTCTATGGCAACCGGTGTCAAATGACGCCACAGGGTCATTTGACACCAGAGCCGTGCGGGAAGGGGGGGGGGTTTGCTAACCCCTGGCCTAATTAATGGGGTGAGAAAGTGTGCACCTCAACGCTGCCCAGATGTAGCGCGACTTGTTGTCTCCGCAGCCGAAAAAGCAAAAATCTGCGGCTCCAATGACATTGTCTGTTGCGGTCACTCTGCGTGGCATCCATACGTCCAGATTGGACCCCCCGCAGGGTTAGTCCTCTAGCGCTGGGGCCCCCGCAGTCGCGAGACCGCAGCTTGCCCGGGTGACTTGTTAGGTCTTTGTGGATACATCTGTCTGTGTATAATTCTCCTCTTAGATCACTGTTCAGTTTAAATGGTTCTATGTGATCCTGACACAGAGTACTGATAAATGCAAAGAAAAGTATCTACAGTACGTATCCTTTTTTTTCTTATTGGATGGTGTTAGGAGAATAAACAGTTTGGGTTAACTTGATGTTTCATTTTTTTCTTCTAAAATGCTTCTAACGTTTACAATGGGGTCAATTCTATACACTCCAGAGCTGCCGTTACGGCGGTTTTAAGATGAAATCCCCTTAAAGTTAATGGTCCTTTTATTCTGAAACGGACTGAAAGTCTGCTTCAGAGTATATAGAATTGATCCCAATGCCTTTCAAGCTTAAATATGTACAGTATGTGCACTTTTAAGAAAGAAGCAATAATGGTCAGTATTGTTAAACGTACTGTATATTTTCACATTACCATCTCCAGCCCTGTTCAGTCTACTGCTAGATGGAGGCTTCCCCAATGATAGTTCAGTTACTGCTGTCATAACCATCTCTTCCAAATAGAATCCCAGCCTATAGCTTTACTTATTTCTTTGAGCTGTCAGAAGATTTTGGATAATAGTAGCACCAGGCTGCAGGAGCGGCCCAGTGAGCAAAGGCTCTGACTCTGTAAACAATAACACTTAACACTATCAGGGGAAACTGGTTCAATTCTCGGTGTCGGCTCCTTGTGACCTTGGACAAGTCACTTTATCTCCCCCTGTGCCTCAGGCACCAAAATCATAGATTGCAAATTCATCTGGGCAGGGACTGTGTACTATACCAGGGGAACAGGAGATTTTTTTGGGGGGGGAGGGTGCGGCGGATGCAGTGGCATCACATAACCCCGCAGCGTCATTTGACGTGGATACAAAGTGGGGGGACAAGGAAGACAGGGGGGGCGCAGCAGCAAAAGTTTGCTCTCCCTGTACTATACTGTCATTGTGACACGCGTGGGAGAAATGTGCTATATGAAATAAAGTTATTATCGATGAGCCCACTTAACTGCAATGGTTAAACAGCTTTCTCTTTTGGCACAGTGGAAGATTGTACTTTTTCTTCCAAATGGTTTCTAATTCCAACTCTCATTTCTTTCTTTTAGTTCCTCATCCACAGAAGCAGTTGGCATACAATACCTCAAAAGCTGGTGTGGTGAAATTAACTCAGACTCTGGGAACAGAATGGATTGGCAGAGGGGTGAGAGTCAACTGTATTTCACCGTAAGTGCAAGATATAGGCTAGCACAAAGTATAAATACTCAGGATATGGCAATCCCTTCATACCACGTTCTACATACAGCACCAGGAGCTTAATACCACAGCATTAAACACTGCAAACACAAAGGATTTTGGTTTGACTATTGCAAACGTGCTCACTTTTGGCTTCCTTATGCTACCACAAAGACTCTCTAACATATTCTGGTCCATATTAACTAAGTGGTGTTAAGCTGTAAGGCACCTTAGAAACCCATTCACCTTTATACTGCTGCCTAAGGCCTCGATTATAGTGACGCCACGCGCGCCTGCCGCTCGCGTGAAACCTGCACTGAGGTTCTAGGCGACAGGGAGGCGTGGCCATGACGTCACATGAGCAGTTGGCCCTCATTGACTGAAGGCGCACGTGACCCATCCGTCGTGCAAAGACAAAATGAAAATGTCTGGCTGAGAATCACGCGCTTGGTCGCGCGCTCTATGGCCTGCCTCATAGAGTTGTGGACTTTTGTTCGCGGCGCCAGCGGCCACTATAACCGCGGCCTAACCCACCTTGCATAGCCTACTCTGTGAATAAAAGTGCAAATGCACAGGAATTGTGCATGGTGTCATGTTTGCTTCACTAGTTTGTTTTATTGGCTCAGCAGCAGAAGATACATTGAATTCAAGCAAACTTTTAGTGTTGTTTTTGCTCGCTCAAGTAAAGATAACACCTCCTTATAATCGTGTGAAATGTTTCTCAAAATGTATTTTGTGTACGTTATAACAATGTCCAGTGACTCATCTGAAATTCCTCCCAAAGCTGACTGCTTAACATGGTACATAACTTCATTTTATTGATAACTCACCAGGATAATTACAGGGAGCAATAAACCTGAGATGTTTATGGGCTAATAGGAAACGTAGTTTAAGGGAGAGGATTGCGTATGTAAGAGGCATTCCTGCGAGTACTTGTATTCTAGTGTAAATACAAGATTTAGATTCAAACAATTAATTTGATGACACTTTCAGTGTTGCTATCCAGTCCTGTTTATGAACCAAAGTAGAAACGGAAGATTGTGGTATAGCTGGCGCGCCTGCATCATTTCTACCTTATTTTTACTATGTAACCTATCTATATTGTGATTGGCTGACCTGCGTCATTCAGAATTCTCCAATTAAGCCTTTCAATGTGGAATGCTTTACAAGATAATACAGACCTCTGGAGCAGCGGGGACAGGGATGGGGGGGTTGCTTAGTGGTAATGTCACAGCCTTTGAAGTGGGTGAATCCCAGCGTCGGCTCTCCTTGTCACCTTGGGCAAGTCACTCAATCTCCCTGTGACGAAAGCACCACATTTAGAGTGTTAACTCCACGGGGCAGGGACTTGCTGTGCCTGCAAAATGATTCCTACAGCACGCCGTACGCTGTACAGCACTACGGAAGAAAAACAAATATTGTTGTATATTAAAGGGATGAAACTGAGGTGCCGGGGGGTTAAAATATTTTGTATTTGTAGTTAATGGACAGACAAGTGTCCAACTACTGTTTTATCCATGACTAAAATCATGTGTAAGTTACTTATTTGCTCTGAGAAATGCATGTTTTATTAAAAGGTGGCATGGAGCAGACATCACTAATAGGTTGTTAGCAGTAACACAGAGGGTCAATACACTAGCATTAGCACGTTGGCACTTGCTTCAAGTAATCTGGATATGATTTAAATTAATGTTGCCTACAAAGAGGCACAATGGCAGTTTTCCAAACTAAAAGTACAACTATATAAAAACTAAACGAGTGTCCAAAGTGTAACTTCTTGTAACCCCTTCATAACTGAGAATGCAAAGTGGGTCTGTGATCAGTTGTATTGGTCGTTACGGCGTTTGACAGATTTTAGGGGTCACATGACATTGCAGTGGCAGTTCTTATCATGAAGGAAACCAAACCCAACATTTGGGGCTATAAAATGAAAATGATGGATTATTTAGAAAGCTCAAATTGGGGCAAGGCAGCCGCGCCATAGGGGGACACGCCATAGGGGGACATTGGACCCTGCGCCATAGGGGGACATGCGTTTCCTCCGCTCCCTCCTCCTTCTGTCGGCACGGGGAGCCAACTCCCACCCAACCGGAGGGGGCAGCGCAGAGCTCTCCCTCCTCCAGCTCCCGCCTCCATTCGGGCGGAAGTTGGATCCCGGCGCCGAGAGGAGGGACCGCTTCTCACCGAGGAGGTGTGTGTGGTTTTCTTTCTATCATTGAGAAGGAGTCTTACCGTTTCTGGAGCGGGCCACCTCCTGTAGCGTCGTGTTGCCATGGTAACCGCCGTCAAATGACGCTGTGATATCCTATGACGACGCGTTGCCATAGCAACATTACGTCACATGATGCAGCAGAGGGACACTTTAAGGTAAGTCCCCTTCACTTTTTTCACGGGGGGGGGGGGAGGGGAGATGCTCCCAGCATGGTGCCATGGGCCTGGTAAAGGCCGACAAATACTGGTGATGTATTTTAGAGCTTTGGTAGAGCAAGTGATCATACATGCCTCATTATATCTCCTGTGAATACTGGGGGGCAGTAGCCCCCACAAAGCTCAGTCACACAGTGATTGACCTGTCTGACTAGGTTCCCTAACCACACAAAAATATTCCCACATTCAAATTCTATACACCCCCATTCCAGGATGGAAAAAACGACAAACAATTAACATGCACAATCAAACTGCGGAAACCCTTTCTTTCAAAAACTGTACAACTACTTTGAAAAATATTGAATGACCCCCCCACCCCCACCTCTCTCTTTCATTTTCTGTTTTTCCCTCCTCCCCCTCTAACAAAAAAACTTAAATAAACTCTAAAAATAATATGCTGTGCAGCCTCATTCCCCATGCTGGAGAAGACTTTAGTCCCATTTATTTGAATGAAGCTGAACGCTTCTCCAGTGTGGCAAAGATGTCTCCATATTGAATAGGGGTCCGTTAAGTTATGTACCAACCTCCCACTAAAGGAACCGGGAATGCATTTAACCCAAACCTTTTTTTTAACTAATACATTTCTGCACAAATGCCATGTATTTGAATTGAATTGTATTGAAATCCTTTACATCCAAGAACATGCTGGAGCAGTAAGCTTCAGTGCAAATAGCCAAGTCAATCTGTAAAATGAATAGTGTTTGTAACTTGGTGAATTCAATGAATGGTCAGCTTCATAGTCCACAGAAACAAATTATTTCCAACACTACTGTTTCATTTGAGAGCAAAACTGCTACAGTATGTAAATCCACAATACCCTTGATAATCTAAATTAGAATGAAGGTGATGTTCCAGGGGGGAGGAGGCGGAGGGGGGGGTACGTTTAAAAAAAAAAAATTAAATACATGCTCATTTCATATTTATCACCAGTTTGTTTGCTAATTTTCATTTGCAAGCGTCAGTTCTTCCAGCTAACTGGGTGCCTCAATGGGCCACTGATTTCTTTGAAGTGACAGTCTGTAAATATGCATAAAAAAGGGGATGCAATTAGCGCGTGTGTGGTTCAGTGCAGTCTGATTTCATTGGCAAGTTTACCCACAGTGTTGATAAGCTACATTATCTAGAAAATTGGCCGCGGAAAAACAGCACCTCTGATTGCCAGCAAAGGTTCCAGATAACAGGGTGCTGAAGGGAAATATAATTGAGGTTGAATATGTTAACCAAGGGTGTCACATGCTCCTTAGAAGCGCTAATTTATCAGCATGTTGGAATTTTTATTAACATTTGGAATACATTCCTGCCACACTAATGAAGTCGAATTGGCGGTTGGGTTTTTAGTTACTGTCATTCCTGAGAAGTTAAATGTAATTTCTTATTAGGCATAGTGACTGTATGTAAATATATTTGTTCGGGGGGAGCTGGAGAAATGATACATTGCAGAAAACATCAATATGCTGCTGCAGAGGGCTGCTTCTCATCAGTGTCGGTTACATTCATAAAAGCTGGCAAAATTGAAGTGTTACAGTTTATTGTGGTCTGTTCTCATTAATAAAAATGTAATAAAATGGGATGTAAATCCTGTTTGTACATTTTAATGGGAAATCATTGTTTTAATTTTCACTGCTGCAGGCACTTGCAACACATTGCAAAGCAATGGATTACAGTTCACTATGACAGTGATCATCTTAAAACTGATTATATCTGCAGTGTTTTGTGTATGTCCTGGCTACTGTGTATAGCAGTGTTTTTAAACCAGGGTTTCCCGGGACTCCCGAAAAGGTTCCCTGCAATTTTTAGGTAATTTGAAAATTGGACAAAATGCAGAAGAATTTACAATGCATCTGATCTCGGACATGCTACAAGAGAGGGTTGGGGTTCCTTACAATGCATCTGATCTCAGAAGTGCTATTAGAGAAGGTTGGGGTTACTTACAGTACAATGCTTCTAATCTCAGACACGCTATTAGAGAGGGTTGGGGTTACTTACAATGCTTCTAATCTCAGACACGCTATTAGAGAGGGTTAGGGTTTTTATCAGTGCTCCTAAAGGGCCAGATTCAGTCAAATAATAAACGTGACATCAGTTTTTATAGTTATATAGAAGATTTCATTGACTTTCACTGTACAATAGCATCACTTTGTTACCACATTTCTTTTTAACCCAGAAGCAGGAGGTCTCCCCGTAGAAGCAATGCCTTCATTTAAGAAACCTCCTGGTTACCAAGATATATACCTGTAAACGTAGCGCCGGAACTGTCCCCTATAGGGGAAACCAATTGTCGCTTTAAATCTCGTGCCAAAAGTTACACCATCTGTTGCATCTTCTTATTGGTCCACGTGACGCTGGGGATTTAAACAACCAGGAAGTACTGGTGCTAGCGTTCCCGGTATGTATTTCAGGAGTCAGGGGGTCCACAGAGCTGAAATTCACACCGTTCTGCTTCGGGAACCCCCTGATTCCCACTACATAAATAAAAAAGGAACCGAAAGGCCTGGGGGAAGAACTACTGTTTTAAAGGACCAAATGTATACAACTTAAATGAATTTATTGCATTTAACGCAGATGCTACCCAACAGAACAATAACGCCAGAACATGCCCCAATGACATCATCTTCTCCCTGTAGCCCTAAACATCCGACCTATTCTTGTGCTTGGTGCAACAGAGACAGTCATAGTTTTGTTATTTGTTTATTTTTATTTTTTCAGGGGCATCGTAGATACACCACTGATCCATTCAGACGTTTTAAAGCCTCTCGTTCAGCGCTGGTTGGATGATATCCCTGCTGGGAGACTGGCTCAAGTAACTGATCTGCAGGCTGCCGTGGTGTTCATGGCATCGGAAGCGTCGGATTACATGACAGGCCACAATTTAGTCATCGAAGGAGGCCAGAGCCTTTGGTAGGAAGTAGCATGGAAGACTGTTAATCACAGAGAAAAGAAAGTGAGCTGCATGGGGAAATAAACGGCAACGTGGCTGTTTTACCAGCTGTCCTCATTAACACAAAAAGAATTAATATTGTAGTATTATATACTTGAAACAATACACAGTATAAATTACCTTGTGGAAATGGAATTAATTGCTCCCCTGTACTCTTTGAAGGCATGTAATTAGCTAATGCAAGAATTACAGCAAAATGAACACACAATCACATTGTTTGCAGTCAGAAGTAAACCACTGTTTGCACGGTTTTGTCTCCAGAGAACTGTTTGCAAACAGTATGATGTATATTTTCAGTAAACACTTTCCCTAGCCTTGTATTGGGGAATGCAGACAAGGGCACTGGAATCTCTGCTTTATTCAACCACGGTTAAATTCATAGGTGTACCGCTGACTTAAATGGGGACTTGGCCGATATTGAATAACCCCCAGGGGATTATTGATTAAACTGTGAGTGTCGATCGGGGCACTATTGCAAAGAAACTCCTTCTGGGGGCTTCTATTGCTGTTTAATGAATATGCCTCTTAATGAGAGATATGTAATTCATATTGGTGCTTTTATAGCAACACCAAGATGGGTAAAGTCTGTCTTTACTTTTCCTTTTAATTTCACACAGCATAGTGATATCCTACAGTTGTTTTCTATTATGGAGAAATATTGAAGAAAAATAAAGTTTTGATTTTCTATGGCCTGTTTCATAAGTTTTACTTTACAGCTTTAGAATGAGACTGACACACTCTCTACAGTTTCATATGGGTCCCTAACCAAAGCAATTTGAGTTTTATGTAAATGTGTCACGATCGGGGGTGATCGGACGACCGAGTGTCTTTGAATCGCCAGACAGAACACAGAGGTTTAACAAACCAGAGTTTGAAATTAGCCATAACATACAGGCACAGTGATACAGTACCGGACTCAGGGGCAACAGGAAACCCCTAATCTCACTAGGGACCAGGCAGGGCCGCCGACAGATTGCCCGGGGCCCAGGACTAGAGTTAAATCCGCTCTCCCCCCTTGGCAGTATTGCGGTAATCACCCCCCCCCCCCACAAAATACATACCAAAAAACTCACCCACCTAAATCCATATAACCCCACCCCCAATACATATTAAAAATACACCCCACCCCCTATACATATAAAAAATACACCCCCACCCTATATAAAAAAAACACCCCACACCATATTAAAAAATACACCCACCACATATTAACAAATACACTCCCACCCCCCAATGCATATTAAAAAAGGCCCCCACCTCCCAATACACATTAAAAGGCCCCCATCTCCCAATACACATTAAAAAGACCCCCACCTCCCCAATACATATTAAAAAGACGCCCCAATACATATAAAAAAAGACCCCCAGCCTTCAATACACATTAAAAAGACCCCCACCTCCCCAATACATATTAAAAAGACGCCCCAATACATATAAAAAAAGACCCCAGCCTTCAAAACATATAAAAAAAGACCCCCACCCCAAATACATATTAAAAAGGATCCCCATCCCCAATAAATATTAAAAAGACCCCCACCTCCCAATACATATTAAAAAGACCCCCCCACTCTCCCAATCCAAATAAAAAAATACTTACCTTGTGGATGGTCAGGCCGGGTCCAGTGGATGTGGAGGTCCGACAGCGGGCGCTGTAAGTTGGACCCGACCGCTGGCCAGGCCCCGGCTCTCCCCTCAGCAGCAGCCTGCATGCCTCGATCCCTCTGTCCCACGCCGAGCTTCCGACAGCCCTCACTCTCAGGAAGTCACGCGCCGGGAGCAGAGCAAAGCCTACTTCCGGCGCCTTGACGTCAGAGAGACCTGTCGGCGTGGGACAGAGGGATAGAGTCACGCAGACTACACTCCTGAGGAGAGAGCCGGGGACCGGCCGCGAGAAGACCGGGAAGCCGGGCCTGGCCAGAGTTCGGCCTGACTTTCCACGCCGGCCAGCCGGGCCCCCACAGCCAGCGGGCCCGAAACACCTGTCCCTTCTGTCCCCCCCTGTCGGCGTCCCTGGTACCCGGTGCTGTCATAGCTAGCTTACCTCCTGGAGTCCTCTTAGTACTGGAACAAAAAGGTTTTCTTTTGCACGATTAAGCACAGTTTTGAAACCGGCTTGCAGGCTCACGTCCAGGCGGGGAAACACAAAGGCTTTACCCAGGCTGTATGTACGCAGGTATCCCACTCATACAGGGCTGATTTACATGAACTCAGGGAGCAGAGACTGATAGGCCCTGGAACAAAAGGCAGTTATACCCTGTCCTAATTAGCAGGATGCAGTTTGGGGAACACAGAGGCTTTCACACCCGCCCAGGTTCCTAAGTGTGAAAAGGTTTTCAAAACATCCCGAAAGGCCAAAGTGACATGCCCATTCCTATTTCTAACATGGGGACTCCAGATACACACTGGGGGCACATAGGAATGCATTGTGCCCATAGGGAATACATTACTGGTATAGGGAATATAGCACAGGCAGGGTAAATGCATTACAAGCATAGGAATCACATTGCAGGCATAGGCATACCGTAGAAGTATGGGGAACACATTTTGGCACACCGTGAAACATCTTAGCGCCCCATCGTGGCACTCATTTTATGTTATTCAAAGGTAAACTTCTGGGAGTAAATATGGAACACATTGGAGCACAATACATATTAACAATGGGCACAACGTCAGTCGTAGATGGATCCGGAGCTGGTGTGAATATAAGAGAAGTTTATGTGTACTGTAGCAATATTTATATAGATTCATATCAAGACTGAAAAGTGAAGTCGTTGTGTATTTGTTCCCCTGTTTTGTTAGAGGAACGATACATGAGCTTGAAATGCTTGCAACAATGTAACTCTTTCATGTCTTATAAATTCTCTTTAGCTGATTCAGTGGGACACTAAACATGATAGCTGATCAGAAAAGGCCTGTTTCAGGAATATGACACTCTCTGTTTTCTTAGATGCTGATGGAAAACAATGACCACTCTTGGTTAGGATATCTGAATAATAATAATAATAATAGCAAATAAAAATACCACTTGTGGGAACATTTGCATGTCTCAGACATGTCGTCAACCCTGTCTTTCCCCATTACCGCTTAGCAAAGAATGTTTCCACACAGCCAGGGATTCTGGGTAATGACATGCAAATGAGCACGGACCCCTATAAACTCAGTTTAATTGGCCTTGGGAACCTCCACAAACCTCACTGAAATCTGCAAGTCTTCCCAGGGCCCATAGCCTATCCACTGTAGTGTATCCTCTTTGTCATATCCAATCCTTCGGCTGGAAATCCCTCAGAAGGATGCAAAGACCTGCTACAATTACCTCAAACTTTCCAGGCAGACCTTGAAAGTTCCAGCAACTCTAAAACAAGGAGCCGGAGCACCCATCGGTGCAACCTGCATGAAGAAATGCAGGAGGGCATTGCAAAATGATTGTGTGTTTTCAACACACGCGGGTAACAGATATCGAGAAATAAAAGGAAAGCTTTATATGTATATAATTGTATTTATATAGCACCAACAGAGAAAACAAAGTACAAACAATGTGGATAAGAGCAGCCAGTAAAATATTCCATGGCATAAACCGAGATCCTGTCCCGAAGAGCTCGCGATCTAAGTGGTAAGGGTTCTATGAAAGAAGGTGTAGGGTGGGACAGTGCATGAAACTGTGTATGGATGGAAGAATAATGTAGGGCCAAGTTATCCCCTAGACATCGACAATAAAATATATTTTAACTCGCTGATTAGTTGCTTTGAACCATCTCTGAAATCTCAGTTTAGCATTCTTACATTTTCTACGGTGGAAGATGAAATTCTAAACATTGCCTGTAGGAGGAAACCTTAACTCATATTGTGCTCAAATCATACCTAGCTGCCCTTTTTGTTTCATCTTTCTAACTTTGATTATATTGCATCTAAGTTTGTGCCTCTGATATTTCCTTTGTAAGTTTTTCAACATTCATGTAGAATATCTTATAATGACAAAAAGAAAAAAAAAGAAAAAGAAAAGATAATAGAGCCATACCCTAGGGCCTGTCGTACACTTATGTTAAAAGTACAGCTTTTATTGGCAATTAAAGTAATAATCTTTCCATGCCAAATTGCTACAAATTAAAGTTAAAAAAATTCTAAATGATAGCCAGATTTGGTAATTTTCAAACATTAGCATAATCCAGATTTTTTGTAACTGCCTGAATCTTGAGTGAAGCATTTATTATTTACTTAGGAACATTCCACGTTTAAAACCATATTGTTAAAATGCATTTAGAGCAGTATTTTAACACGAAATACTTACAAATGATGTGTCCATTAATATTATGTTGAATGTAAAAAAAGATCATTAAAAAAGTAGCTGGTATAGAACTATTGGATCAATATGATACATTACACTTCATATTATGTTCATGTGTTTAGAGATTAAGAAATGGGTCCAATATGGCTCTAGATCAATGGAACACCTTTTTAACCTAACATGATTTTCATGGAAGGGGCACCAAACAAACATATAGGTTTAGGGTCAATCTAGAAATTCCACTCTCGTGTTCTGACTTTTGAGCACATGAAAGACTTGGAAATGCAGTTAATAGCCCAATCTTTAATAAACATGTGTATGCACAGAGAGACCACAGTGCAGATAGCAGACCTATCAGGATTGTGCTACATGAAATGCAATAGACATCCAACTTAATCAATTAAATTAAAAACAAGATGGCCTGGCATATTTTGATATCTGATGAATTTCCAGTTTGTGAAGTGAAAGTATTTTGAGATATGAATGAATAAACCCTTTCACTACCAGACTTTCCACTCCTCTGGCAGTGACGGGGTTAACCTTCTGGCGTGGCACTACAATGAAATGAAAGCCGGATTTGCCATATTAAACATCAAACTGCTGCTCCTCGTTGGCAGCACGCTTGCATACGCCTTCTTGTAAAGTGTTGGCATAAGCCGTGCACCATGGCCTGTTCTCATTAAATAAATCTGCTCTCCCTTTCACTTGTGCAGTGTATCAGACCTCGTTCTTCCAAACAGATTTGCTATCAACCTGCAATCTGCGCCCTCTCTTAGGTTTGTATTATACTAAGAACCGGCACGCGTGCGAGGCAATGATAAATACCTGTCTCCCTATGACAGTGTATCCAGTGCCGACGCGCGCGCGCATGGCAGACAGCATTGGCGCGGCGGCTGTGTGGAAATACAAAGAAATTTGTATTTTTGAGCGGCTGCTGTGCCACGTGACACTGTGAGCCAATCATAGTGCGGCCTACCAATGTGACATCATGGCTATGCCTCCTAGCCGCGCGCGTCACCGTTTGGCCAATAAGCACTTAACTTAAACTTAAAATAGCTCCACAAACACACATTTGGGATCTGTTTCCCTATCCCTTCAGATTTTTTTTGCAGACTTGTGCCTTAATATGTGACTCCCAAAAACTTCAGAGATTAGCATTTTAATGTCAAAACTACTTTTGTCCTAATCCCTTGGAAAGTGGAATGTATGATTCCCGGTGCTCTATATTGGAGAGCGGGACCACTGAGTTAGGCCGTGATTATATCGAAAGCGGCTGGCGGTGCGCTGCTCAAAATCAAATTGCAACAATGCAATGAAAGTGTACATACCCAGCGTGACGCGCGCGCAGACAGGAACTCCAGGGCGACAGACAAGAGAACATTTTTTTTTTTCAGGCGACGGCCGCGTCAAGTGAGAGGTTCAGCCAATGAGGGCGAACCGCTCACAGCCACGCCTCCGCCATGCCTCCCTGTCTCCTCCGACTGCCTCCTGCCTGCAGTGTACATGTCGCTCGACTGGATCGCATTGATGATGTCACGAGAACGTGCGCACTACCAGCTGGAGCTGGTATAAATCGAAGCCTTAGGCTGCGGCCAGGGGGGCGCTGAGCTGGCGCTCACGCTCGCGCTGGCCGCGATGAAACACATTGCAGCAATGTGTGCGGCCAGCGTGACCGAGTGCCTGCGCATGCTCGGCGCTTAGCTGCTGGCCGAAGCAAGCAACATTGAATTTGTCTCTCGCTCGCGCGCCACGTGAGCGGTTCGCCCAATGAGGGCGAGCAGGCGCAGGCGCTTGCTCACGCTGGCCGCACACATTGCCGCAATGTGTTTCATTGCGGCCAGCATGAGCTTGCCTGCTCAGCGCCACCTTGTTTGAGGCCTTAAGTTCACAAACTGCTCATTCCGTATACAGTAGATCACTATTGGAATCATTGGATAGTGAGTGACACGGTTCCAGGACACAGCTGTGTTAGAGGCTTACTGTACTGTATATCCACTGATGCGGCTGATCTGGCCGTATCTGGATGAAATTCCCCATCGCTGATTTACAATAAGCCCCATCATTCTCAACGTGTGTTATTGCATTGAGATTAAACCCAACTCAAACTTCAACATTTCATTGATCCGCGAAAGACAATAACTGCCATACACAACGTAATACTTATACTGCACAAGAAACCCGTCATATAAGCATTACAGAAATTGCTCATTAAATGTGAATGGCACTTAGTCAATTCAAAGAGCCCTTGTTAATCCATATTACGAGATGCTAAGTGTGAGTTTTAGTGTCCGCAAAGCAGTTGCTTGTAATGTTTGATACATAAGGGGTTATTACTGAAACTACAATAGTGCCGATCAGTGCATTACTGCACAGAAGCTCTCATTGGAAGCAATGGAAGTTTTCATAGAATAGTGGCCCAATCGTCACTGTCGCAGTTACATGAATAACACCCAAAGAGTCCTACGTACTGTGCTTAATTATTGCCGTGTCCAAATACGTTTTGGTCTTTTGGCAAACTCTGCCTGTTATGTTTTCACCTGACTTAAATGTCTATTTGCTGAATTCCCCTAGAGCATGTCATTCCTTAAAAGTATCTACGGATTTTAAAGTAAACAAAATCTATTTGAAACTTGTCTTATAAGGTAAAATGTCATTCTTACATTAAAATACCTTTTTGTGGAAAACTGTATGTAAACTCTTGGGACATATTTATGTCTAGGTTGTTAAACTTTATGTAAATACTTAAAGAAGAACTTGTGACCTGAAACATCTGTCTAAATTCAAGCAGCTGTAATTAATTAACTTCATCCTCTCTCCTCTCCACTCTCCCCTCTCCCCTCTCCCCTCTCCCCTCTCTCCTCTCTCCTCTCTCCTCTCTCCTCTCTACTCTCTCCCCTCTTCCCTCACCCCTCTCCCTTCTCCTCTCTCCCCTCTCCCCTCTCTCCCGTCTCCCCTCTCCCCATATTTCAGGGTCTTGATGGGTGTAACGCCACCTTGAGGTATGACCTACTGTAAATAACGTCAGGTTAAATCCCTGCGTTACCTTGAACGGCCTTCAGTGGATTTGTGACGTTAGGGAGAACGCCTATTTTGCATATTATTAGCCCTAACGACCGATTATGCTTAGTAAGTATAGAATTATTTTCTAGATCCTGCTAATGCATGATTTGCGTGTGTGTGTGTGTGTGTGTGTGTGTGTGTGTGTGTGTGTGTGTGTGTGTGTGTGTGTGTGTGTGTGTGTGTGTGTGTGTGTATGAGACTATGAGACAGAGACTATGAACATACCTCACTGGAATTGTCCCAGGACCACTATTATAACACTTGGTCCAATGGAATTCTGTATAAATATGCTCACATTTGAGTAGTACCTCTGTCCTGTAACAGGCCTGTTACACCTCTGTTTTTAAATGGATTCATTAAAGAAATAATTTTTTATATTATCCTTTGACCCACTCTTTGGCTGAGCGCCATATCTCCATTTGTGTTTATTCTGATCCAACAACTGGTAGCGCTAACTGGAGGCACAGGACAGACGTACTACTCAAATGTGAGTATATTTATACAGAATTCCATTGGACCAAGTGTTATAATAGTGGTCCTGGAACAATTCCAGTGAGGTATTGAGGAGTGGGTTTCAGCCCTCTAAATCTTATCCTTCAGGGTTACTTTGTCTCTTTTTAGGACCTTATACCTCTTGAGATTCACGTTGGTTATTTTTATTCAATATATACCACTTGCCTTGTACCCTGTGCCTCTGCTTATGCGCCATTTTGAATATTTTACATTTTATGGATTCAGCGCTTGAGCGCTTATACCACTAAAAACTCTCTTCTCCATTACGTAAATAAGAATAATGTTTAGTCTGTTATTCCTTGCATTAGTTCTTGGTCTTTGATAAATACAGCAGACAAACGGATGCATCAGTTCTGACAGTTGCTCAATAAAATGCTGCGTGGTTCTCTGTCAGTTCTTTCTTTTCAGTGACAACTGCTTTGTTCTGTTTCAGTAAGATTTTCTAGTTAACACATCAAAAGTGTATCTGTGTACATGCAACACTGAAAAAAAACCCAGTTCAAAGGAGTAAGGGATTTGCCTTTAACTTCTTAAGATGTCATTTCCATAGTTGTGGAAAACACAGACCCTCAGACATTACAGTGCAAGTGGAAAAAAGTTCATTACGAAGTCAGTAATATACAGAGAGTGTTCCGCGTCGCTGTCTTGCTAG
Organism: Ascaphus truei; assembly: GCF_040206685.1. Taxonomy (NCBI): domain Eukaryota; kingdom Metazoa; phylum Chordata; class Amphibia; order Anura; family Ascaphidae; genus Ascaphus; species Ascaphus truei. The sequence goes on from NC_134499.1 coordinate 24,304,839, forward strand.
GAATTGCTTTATTTATTTATTTTATTTAAAAAATGTTTTACCATGAAGTTAAACATTGAGAGTTACCTCTCGTTTTCAAGTATGTCCTGGGCACAGAGTTATGATAACAATACATTGTTACATTAAATGAACAGAGGTTATACACTACATTTAAAGACATTGCATGAACAGAGAAAGATTATATGTTATAGGCGTGTGCAACACATACGGCACACCTGTGAGCACGTGACCTGAATCCGGGACAAAGGTTAATACAAAGCTCTCTAGCTGGCCCACTTTTCACCTTCCGCAAAGGTCCCTCAAACGAAAAATATCTCCCCTCAATCCGTCCCCATAAACCATCTGTCATGAACAGTGAGCACGTGACTTAATGTAGATATGCAACCAGGGTTAATTCACAGGGAATACCCCAGCCAACTCACCTTTCTCCTCCGCAAGGTACTTTCAATGAGTTAATATTAACCCCTTTCTCAATTGCAATCATATTGTCACATCTGCAGCAACTCCGGTCAGAGACCGCCCCGCTGACGCGTCACACGGCGGACCCATGCGCACACGCACGGCCAGGGCAGTACACGCACGCTCGGAAAGGAGCTGCCAGCGCCTCCCACAGGGAGGGAACTCGGCCGTACGCCCGCGTGACGTCAGCGCTCCACGACGCGCATCGCGCACGCGCGCGGGTTGCTCGGCAACCAAGGCAATCACCAGGAAAGCCTGACCTGCAGGCTGTTTCAGATTACTGCCGCCCGGACATCATTGGAGGACCGGATCACACCCCTGAAAGGTAATTGGATCCTTCCCACATATATACCTGCTCCTGTCTGGCATTCCTTGCTGAGCATAAACTCCTGTTTATGCATTGTGCTCACCGCTGCTGTTTAGTTTGCTTGAACTTTGCTTGGTCTGACCTGTCTGTTCTCTGATATCCTGATCCTGGCTGTTCTCTGGATTCCTACACTCTCCTGCACTTTGACCCCAGCTTCGCCCTCGACCATTCTACCTTCTATTACCCCGGACCTTGGCTACGGAAATCTACCATCCTCTACTCTCCAACCCCGGAACACGGCAAGTACCCTGACTACCCTGACCTCTCCAACCCTACGACGCGGTACGACTTGGACTACGCATTCCGGACAGGACTGCGTGGTTGTGGGTCGGTGTCTTTCTATCCCCACCTCAGCCCCGCGGTCTTCCGTCCTGTTTGTGGTGAGCGCAGCGTGACACATATCTAGCTGCTGCCACCACCCAAGAAATATGCAAAAATATGTAATTATATATCTGCTAGGGTCTCAGGTCCCAGTTTATTAGAGAAAAACTTTATTCAGCAGCACTGCAAAGGAGTAAATAGATTTCATGGTAGAGATGTACTAAAGTCTTCAAATGGCCTTCCCTAATTCTTGTTTGAGAATTCCCCTTACATTTACAATGGTTGTGAACATTCTGTGAAACCTTTGCCAATTTAGGCGAGACGTTTTCCCAAAATTGCAGTAAGCAAGGATCATGTGACCTGCAAATTGAATTTTAATGGTTGGTGAATTTTTTAGGTCAACTTAGCAACAAAAAAAAGCCAGCCCCAAGATCATACAGCATGAAAAGATTTAATATAATTATTCCCCGGAGTCCCAGCTAATGCAAGAGTTTCAAACAAAAGGAATGAGACTTTACAAACTGTAGAGATAGTCCTGCACATAAGGGCAGAGTGGTATCACCAAAGTACCAAGCTCCTCCACCGCCCCTTTGCCTTCTCACTGCTTCGATAGCCATGTATAAAATAGGGAACCATGTATAAAATGGTTTTTGAAGCAAAAAATGGCACTGTGTGCTCATTTGCATGTGATTTTCCAGAATCCCTTGCTGTAGTGGAAGTGCTGTGTGCTGGGTGATAATGGTGAAAGGCGGGGTTGCAGACCTGCCTAAGACATGCAGATGAGCATACAGTTGTATTTACATTTGATATATATATATATACAGTGTTCGACAAACCTATACATTTGCACGCCCCGGGCGAGTGGATTTAACATCGTGGCGAGCTTCTATTGGCCCAAGCAGCACACGTGTGTTACTAGGTGGCGAGTAGATTTTTTTGTCCGGCGAGTAGATTTTTTGGTGATTTGTTGACTGTATATATATATTATATATATATATATATATATATTTATTTATTTGACTGTGTTTTTTTGACATTTTGGAAGTAGCTCTGGGCTCCCTTTGTGTTTTGATTTTTTGTAGTATACAGTGCCACGCTCAGTAGCACTCCTTTTGACACTTATATTACATGTATATATATATATATATATATATATATATATATATATATATATATATATATATATATATATACAGTGTTCGACAAACCTATACATTTGCTCGCCCCGGGCGAGTGGATTTAACCCCCGGGCGAGTAAATATTGGCCCAAGCAGCACACGTTTGGTACTAGGTGGCGAGTAGATTTTTTTGTGTGGCGAGTAGATTTTTTGGTGATTTGTCAACCACTGTATATATATATATATATATATATATATATATATATATATATATATATATATATATATATATATATATATATATATATATACACACACATATATACAATGTGGTAATTTTGGGGGGTTTATATGAGCTTACTGGGTATCTGTGTGTTTAATCTAATAGGGCTAAAGGAAGTCAGTGCACTTGGCAAAAATGTCATGGTTTTTTTCTTTAAGTACTCTGTCTATTTAAGGACACTTCACCCTGAAGACGTTTCTTTGGATTCTTACTGTGTTCCATTAGTAAGCCTGCATTACATTTTTCATGGCGTTAGACAATTAAGCTTGCTTAAGAAATGTTTTTTTCTCAACAGCTCTCAGCTTTCAACTGCCCAATGCTAACTGCAGACTCTGCCTATGTGTTCTCTTTCAGCTGCAGTGTCATTTAAAAATGAATACAGTAAATTCAGAGGATTTAATGAGAAGGACAACTTTGTTACAGTGATAGCAAATGCAAATGTAACCCAGTTAACTTCAATGGAAAAAATATACATATTGTTTTCAAACTGATGCCTGATTTCAAAACTCGTGTTAACAGCATTGTGATCATGTCTCCTGGTATCAATGTAACAATACATATATTGATCTGGCCTAATTCACTGTTCAGCAATGATAAGTGATATGAACAGCAGGGGTATGGAGCAATATGTAGAGTTATGGAAGGAGTTTCTTGATGTACATATTATAATGGTATATTTGAGGTTTTGCCATAAAATGTGTGCAAAGAGGAAGGGGGGTTAACATCTCATTGTCAGTGTATATTGGTATTTCCTCTTCTGTGCCTTGCTTGTGCAAGCTTGCATTTGGAGAAGTGGGAATGCTAATAAAAGGAAAGAGTTACACAACGCTCATGTTACAACAGGGCGGGTCAAATTCTGATTCGAGATCTGTTATCTTTTAGCTGCTGTGGAAAGCTTTGCAAAATCGGAGGCGGTATAGACCAGGGGTGCTCAACTCCAGTCCTCAAGATCCCCAAACAGGTCAGGCTTTGAGGCTATCCCAGCTTCAGAACAGGTGGCTCAATCAGTGGCTCAGCCGAAGACTGAAACACCTGTGCTGAAGCAGGGAAATCCTGAAAGCCTGACCTACTGGTAGCTCTTGAGGACTGGAGTTGGCTACCCCTGATCTACCAGCATCACAACCCAATCCCGAATATCTTGTACCACAAATGAATGAAATCTGTTTTTCTTAATTGACTATCGCTTGCAAACTCCTGTTATTTTATCGACAGTATTACAGTACATGACATATTTTTTTATGCCAATCAACCAGTAACACAGCAAGGTAAATATTTTGAAAGCATACATTTATTTGTCAATAAAAATGTATGGCATCAATAACATCTCAATTATGATCTTCTTACATTTAATATTTTATGGCATTGTGTCCCTGTATGATTTACATTTACACCTAATGGTGTTATGGAACCGACTAATGTGAATGGCTGTTGGCAGACTTGATGCAGTTTGAAAATAGTCATATATTTTTTATGGACCAGAAAGAAACTGCATTTCTCCCATCAAAAAACAAAAAAAAAAAACCCGAAATAATCTAAATGCAATCTGCCTTCACATTTCCAGACAATTGTCACCATTTGATCATAATTTACCTTATGCCTTCCAATGTGCTTATGCATAAAATCAATGTGTGCTGAATACTTATACAGCAAAGATTGTGATTACAAATAGAAACTAAAGTCCTGTCCATAAAACGAGTGTGAATCTTTCTTTTCCCTTAAAAAAAAAAAAAAAAAAGAATGACAAAAAAAAGTGACATACACTTTGCAACGTGATTGACATATTGAAAGGTGAATGGCACACACATGATGGATTGTGCCTTAATGCAAACTCTCTCTATGTAATTAGAGTTTAAAAAAACAACAACTATTTTTTAATGTATTTTGGAAATCTTTTTATAACAACCTCACAGGGAAAGTTTTTCTCAGGCGAATTCACAGTGATAGAGAAGTCACACGCAACATGACACCACGGGATATCCCTCACCCCTGACAAGGGTATGACTGCAGCCCCTGGATTTCAACACGGGGGGGGGGGGGGGAACGAGCCCCTTCGCTGCTCTTGGCTTTCCAACTGGCAAAGTGATTAATTGATTTGTAGCGTGTTTCCATTCCATCGTCTTACCATGGGCCATCGGGAAGCAGCAGAAAATAGGTTTACTGGGTATGGCAATGGCAGGTCTATTCTGGGACAGCTTCTGGACCCTAACTGTGCTCCCAAGACACCTTCCTCTTTCCATGATAAACCCTGTATTGAGTGTAGAACCAGATCCTCTCCGTGCACAATATCGTTCCAGTAGCACTGCACTATTTAATCAGAGACCACTCTGCTACAGTATATCATTCTATTGTTCTCATTTCAGAAGGCGGGGCTTTAAATTGTATTTGCCACTTCAAAACTTCCGATGACATGTCTGTTTATTGGAAAATATACTGTAGGGTAGGAAGTGAATATTAAGAAAATGCCTGGGGTAGCACGTTTACGCTGCTTTTTTTGTATCCACGAGCAACATACACAGAGGAAGGAGCCTCATGGACATGCCCTCAGAGCTTGCAACTCTGCAACTCCCCCCCCTCCACCCGCCCGAAATATCCCACAAATAAAGCACAAGGTCTGGAAGTACAATGGCTGCGGCTATTATTAGTATACAGCAAACCCTCAGGTGCTAACCCTGCCAGAGTGCTCCCCCCACAGGTAAGGCCAATGATGGTTATATTATAGCCCGTTAGATGGGACCATTTCAAGTTCTGGCCGTTCAGCTGACTCCACGTCAGCCAAGAGATGGGCCCCAGTTACTCAAAGCACAATGAGCCCTGCCCATTTGCCAACCATGCAACCACCAGGCATTACCGTAACTGAGCCCCGTCTGAAGGGTTACCCTGCACTTACCCCCCAATCAGCCACTGCGACAGAGGCAACATAACCCCAACAGACACCTCAAATATAAATATATTCAATACGAGTATAGCTCACAAAACAGAATTTAACCAAAAAGGAGGGAGGGAAAACACCGTGAGGAGCGCAGAATGATCTCCCGCCCGTCACCGCCAGCTCTCCCCCCCTCCGGACTGTCACCGGTGACCAAGAGGGGGGAGGGGAGCAGGAGGAAAGGGTGGGGGAGGGGTGGGGTCAGCCCGGACCTTGCAGTCATGCCGCACTTTGCTTAAGGTTCCATACGTTCTTTCTGATATGTGACAGATAAATACAATTATCTGAACATGCTTTTTCTGAGAGATCCCGAATATATAGGTAGATTATTTTTTGGTGGTTGTGAAAGCCATAAAAAAAATGTTTTCGCATCTCTAAAAGTTTCTTTCACGAATGAAGAGTAGCATATGATAAGCAGCACTAATAGTGAACGTATGTATGTACTGTATATGTTTATTTAGAAATGTATGCAGTGCTTTACAGAATTATAATACAGACAGTATCGGAGGATAACTTAGATTGTAAGCTCTTCGGGGCAGGGATTTCCTTTCCTATTGTCTGATTTTGCTGCACTTATTGTATAATTATAATTCCCTGTACTTTATTCTTTGTGAAGCGCTGAGTACACTTTTGGCGCTATATAAATAAAGACATACAATACAATAACATACAAAGTTTCACAAGTACGTTAAACCAGAGGTCCCCAACTCCAGTCCGCAAAGACCACTAACAGTGCAGGTTTTATGGCTACCCCTGCTAGAGCACAGGTGGTTCAGTCAAAATGATTGTTCCACCTGTGCTAATGAGAGGTTATCCTTAAATCCTACACTGTTAGCCGTCCTTGAGGACTGGAGTCGGGGACCTCTGCGTTAAACAATAAGAAGTAGGGATTGCCTGTCCTACAAAATGTACCATCTAAATGGAATAATGGGGGACTTACAGAATACATTAGGACAAGCTATGTTGCTGCACCGAACCCCTGAGGCATACTCAATCCCACTAACAACAGCCCCATTATCGTTTGTTTCAACTTTGACCCTTATGCCCTCTGCATTGTAAGCTCTCAGGAGCTGGGCCCTCTTCACTCTCTGTATCTGATTGCGCTTGTCCTTGATTGGTATGTAATTCTTTTAATGTAATTTAATAGAATTGTGCTGACCGTTTGCACTGTGCTATGGAATATGTTGGTATTTTATAAAGAAATGATAATAAACAATAATAAGAAGAAGAACAGCATAGAACATAAGTGAGGTGCTAAGTAAGTGAGTCAGGACTAGTACGAGGAGTAGCCTAATTGAACCATGTGAGTTCACATAGAGCTATTAATTCACGTGAGACTATTAAGGAATTCCGAGTTGCACAATAGTTCAGGCACAATTTATGCTGGGACTGAAGAGTATACAATCTATGCCTGCTGTCCCAAGCACATGTCATTACACTTCACAGTGCAGACAGGTGACTCCTTCTCTATCCATGTTGCATACAGTGTGTACTCACAAAGGGGAGTTTATGGGGGATAAGCACCCCAAAATGTAAAATAAGACACAAACATTTCCTAGCTCAATTTGCCAGCGAATAAATCAAAGTATTTGTAAGTCTATGCAGCATACTGTGCTCAGAGTACCATCCTAAAGAGGCAATTCAAGCAGCTTAAAAAAAAATATATATTTTGTTTAATATATGCAGAATTTGATTACTTTTATTGAAAACTAATTACCTAAGCTGTAGATCGATTGGTTCTCCCATGATCGATCAGCAAAATCCTGCTTCCCAAGGCTCAGTAAATGGCTGCCTTTAAGTTTCAAATCAATCCTTCAGTCAGTGTAACTCAGCAGCTACAATGTATTCTTAAATTACGGTAACATTATCTATTGCTACAGGTTACAGCTCAAACTGCTGGGAATATTGGCAACACATGATCACAAACAGCAAAGTGTTGCAAAGGTCTTGCGCTGTTGGTGGAGGTGGGCTAAAGTCTGCTTTAGGCCGCCATTATACTGCCAGCGTGCGCGACCGCGTGACGTCAGCGCGAAACCTGCACTGCAGCCTGCAGTCACCGGGAGGCGTGGCCAGATGTCACATGGCTGAACCGCTCAGGTGACGCGCCCGTCACCCGGCAAAAACTATTTAAAATGCTTTTTCAAAAATCGCGCTGGGACGTGCTGCTCGCGTGCTGCTCGCGTGCTGCTCGCGCTCACTATGTGCGCGCTCATTGGGCAACATAAATTTGTTTTGTCGTCGCACAACGCCACTATTATCCCGGCCTTAGAAATCCAAAGATGTTCTGTATATTAAAACTTATTACAATGGCATTCGAGTTGAATTTTAACATTAAAAAAGGTAGTATTATCTAATACTACAGAACTGATTTATTTACAACAAAAATACCCGGGTATTCCATGGATTGCTGCTTTAACCTATTGTTCAAAATATCACCCACAACGCGCAAATAAAAATGGCCTTTGGGAAACTGTCTGGGATGGAATGCAACATCCTGAAACAAAAGATCACTGCTGCGTTTATCGTGTATATTCACTTGTTGGGGCCTATGCAGAGAGCAGCGCTATTTCGAAATTCGCCATTTTTTGGAGAAAATCGCGCAGAAAGCAGCAGATAATGGCGAGTTCCGAAAAACGCGCCAATTTTTCTTTTCTATCTCTAAAACTCGCCTCGCGGCTGGCGAGAACCTCAATCTCGCCAGTTTTAAAAATATCCTAATGCAGAGAGGCGCGAACGGCATCTAGCGGCTGTTCGCGCCAATAAAATGGCGCGATTGTCTCCTTTTTGCCGCGCCAGAAAAAATTGGCAAGAAGCTGCCGCTCGCGGCCATTGCAATGGGAAAAAAAAGGCGCGAATTTGTTTTTACACGTTTCTGAAGCGCGCATCTCGCCAATTTAAACTCGCCACACGCATCCATGTTAAACATAGCAGAATTCGCACTTTTCTGCATATGGAGAATAAAACTCTCCAAAAAAGCTACTTTTTAATAAATTCGCCAATTTTAAAATTCGCTGCTCTCTGCATAGGCCCCGTTGTCTTTTAACATACTGTATAGTGAACTCTTGACTTCAATACAAGGCAGCTAATGACAAGTCTTACAGATGCAGCCACGAGTATTAGAACTCTTGCCTGGGAGACTTCTGGGGCAGTCTCACAGTAAATGCCGCAACATTGTCTGACCATTGCCTCAACATTGCAGGGATCCCCGCTGTGTTAATCCTATGCGCCATTAAGAATCTCACAGAAATGTTGAGGCATTTACTGCGAGACTGCCCCAGAATCTCCCAGGATTTCGCAGGTAAGTGTTCTAATACTGGTACGAAGAAGTGAAACGGCGCTACTGCACATGTCTGAAGAAATGAAGCTCCCGGATGTTCTTCTGAAAAACTTTATTGACCACAACACAAGGGCTACACCGCATTCTCCCCCTCTACGGAGACGAAGCCCTATCTGTAAGGGTGAAACGCGTAGAGGGGGAGAATGCGGTGTAGCCCTTGTGTTGTGGTCAATAAAGTTTTTCAGAAGAACATCCGGGAGCTTCATTTCTTCAGACATGCGCAGTAGCGCCGTTTCACTTCTTCGTTCCTGATCTTCACCGACGGCGGCACGCAGTAGCTGGGGAGGAGAGCGGGTCCCAGACCAACGGTGCAGGAGAGGTAAGAGGACATCCCCCTGCACAGGTCAATTCAGTGGCCACGCACAGCTCCCTCCCACATAGCTACATTGCCTGGAGACACCCTGAGGGTGTATCTGCCTTAGTACATGGAAGCGCATGACAGCGTCACTATCTGTTCTAATACTGGTGGCTGCATCTGTATTTCAGAAGAGTGATTTATTGTTGTGTAATTATAAAGGAACTGGCAATTATTTCTCCCAATCTGTACTCGACTCTGACCAGACATCACCAAGAACAAAAATGGTTGACCTTGGAGTGACATTGACCGACCTTAGTCTGAGTTTCTAGACCGATCTGGAAAATCTTTGTGTTGTTAATCCGATTTGCAATGTGCAGGCTTGGCAGGGATTACAAAAGTAGATTGTAAATAAATTATAGGGAATATGGGTTTACACAGGATACAAAACTAACCCAGGTTATGTTGTAAAAATGTCACAGCGCAAAACTTGAACAAATAATACCGCAGAATATTACCTATTAGTGCCTTGTGTCAAAAAGCATTAAAACATAGTTCGTGATTTTTAATGCCATGTTTAAATAACATTACATTTAACATTACTATGAACTGTGAAAATAAATGACTGATTATTCGCTCATTGCTCACAGTATATATATTTAAAATTTTCTACGTTTGAAATGACTTGAATAACTTTTTACACACAGATCTTTAAAAATGTAATAACTCAGAACAGATGTTACATTTTGTGGACTAATGGAGGCTGCTGAATTACCTTGTTCTTTAACTTTTCAACGGAACGCATTAGATAATATCGCAATGGATTTATAATAGTGAATGCTTAAGAGGTTTTGGGCTTAAACAGGTTTTCAAATTGTTGCAAGTTTGGTCTAACTTGAGATTCATGTAAAGGATATTTTCCTTATCCGGTAAAGTATACAGTATGTTAACCCTTTCAGATCTGCAGGCAAGTTACAGTATATATAACATTTTTACATTGTGTTGCATAACCCAGCACTAGAGATGTGTGGGGCTTTCTTGTTGTGTTTTGTGAATAATATCGCAGATTTATTTAGAAATGATCAAGTGAGAGGGAGTGGCTCAGTGAGTAAAAGACACTGACTGGCACTGAGTTTGCATCAGGGGAGCCTGGTTCAATTCCCGGTGTCGGCTCCTTGTGACCTTGGGCAAGTCACTTTATCTCCCTGTGCCTCAGGCACCAAAAAACATAGATTGTAAGCTCCACAGGGCAGGGACCTGTGCCTGCAAAATGTCTCTGTAAAGCGCTACGTATAACTAGCAGCGCTATACAAAAACATGCTATTATTATTATTAAGTTGACCAACACTTTGATTTCTCTATGTTAATTTAAAGCAGCAAAACATCCAAAATCCTATATCTCCCCCCCCCCCAATAAATCAGTTTTGTAGTATTAGATAATACTGACAGCATTTTTTTTAAATGTACTGATCATCCTTTGGTTGCTATAGAAACCATTTAGAAAGTCATATTCCCTTTCTCTTTTGAAAAAGGCAAACACACACCTTTTTGAGTTCTACCCTTTGGCAACAAAGTATCACAGACAGATCTGTTGCAGTTTTCCAGGAGCCGACTGTCTATTGCCAAGCTGAAAGCTGTAACAATAATGTGTTACACTTAGTAATATAATGTGACATATCAGTTGCAGCATTTCACAGACTGCAGCACAGTCAGAAGGCAGCCATTTTGATATCCCCATGCAGCAGAATATTGGCCGATCGATCACAGGAGAATGGATCGATTGGCAGCTTAGGTAATTATTTCTCATTAAAGTTACTCATGTTGCAAATACAGTAGTAAAAAAACAAAGTGGATGCAGGATTGCTACTGGACTTTAAGCGAATTTCCACAGCATTTCTGGATTTTGGCCATAGCTTTCCCCCGCAAAAATGTACAAAATTTACAAACATTACTCCAAAAAACATAATTCCTGTGACATTTGGATTCATTTTTTTAACTAGTAAGTTAGTATCGAATTCTTTAAGGGTCACAAATGTCTAAAATTAGCAAATGTTAAAAATGTGCACTAATTAATTTTATACTTCAAAAGGCAATGGGAGCACAACTTGTGTGCATGTCTTTTTGGGAGATCTCCGTGTGTCTTTGGAGGAACGCCTGCATATGAGTTAATATTTATCTGGCAGGAGGTTTACAGTATTGTAGCTCATGCCATTGTGAGACTGAAACATGCTTCTGTATTTGCAAATCTCAGTTTTCCAGAGAGATTCAGGATGGAATTACACACCAGAATGCACTAAGGTGGTTATTCTATAGCTGCCGAAGTGGCCGTTTGGGCTGTTTTCTGCCGAATATCCCCATAGACTTCAAATGCTCACTACGGAGTTCATAGAATTTACTTTCATCTTGGAATAGAGTTAAAAAAAACAAGGAAAGGGCTAGAGAAGGGTGAATTATTTCTCTATAATTGTATGTATGTATGTCTTTAGTTATATAGCGCCATTAATGTACATAGCGCTTAACAGCAGTAATACACACGACAATCATATAAATAACAAATAATATAAATAACACAATGGGAATAAGTGCTTCAGATATAAAAGTAACATTTAGGAAAAGGTGCCCCTGCTCCGAAGAGCTTACAATCTAATTGGTAGGTAGGAAGAACGTACAGAGACAGTAGGAGGGCGTTCTGGTAAGTGGTCTGCAGGGGGCCAAGCTTTATACATCATGTGTATAGTATTAGCCACGGAGCTACAGTAATCATATGCTTCGTTAAGCATGTGGGTATTAAAGGTGGATAGAGGGTGCTAGTCGGGTATTGAGGGGAAGGGCATTCCAGAGCTGTGGGGTAGTCAGTGAGAAAGGTTTAAGGCAGGAGAGGGATTTAGATACAAAGGGGGTAGAAAGAAGATATCCTTGAGCAGAACGCAAGAGTCGGGATGGTGTATAGCGAGAAATTAGGGCTGAGATGTAAGGAGGGGCAGAAGAGTGTAAAGCTTTAAAAGTGAGGAGGAGAATTGAGTGCGAGATGCAGGATTTGATAAGAAGCCAGGAGAGTGATTTTAGCAGGGGAAATGCTGAGACAGATTTAGGAAAGAGTAGAGTGATTCTGGCAGCAGCATTTAGGATAGATTGTAGGGGAGACAGGTGAGAGGCAGGAAGGCCGGACAGCAGGTGGTTACAGTAATCAAGACGGGAGAGAATGAGGGCCTGTGTCAGAGTTTTAGCAGTCGAGCAACAGAAGACAGGGCGTATCTTTGTAATATTGTGGAGGAAAAAGCGTTAGTTTTTAGATACGTTTTGAATGCAAGAGGAGAATGTGAGAGAGGAATCAAGTGCGACCCCTAGGCAGCGTGCTTGGGCTACTGGGTGTCAGAACTTCCAACAGTAATGTGGAAAGAGGTAGTGGGGCCTGGTTTGGGATGAAATATGAGGAGCTCTGTTTTTGACATGTTAAATTTAACCCGGCAAAGTGCCATCCAGGATGATATCGCAGAGAGACATTCAGAAACTTTGGTATGTACAGCAGGTGTAAGGTCAGGGGTGGAAAAGTACATGTGTGTGTTGTCAGCATAGAGGTGATATTTGAACCCAAGAGATGTGATTAGGTGACCTAGAGAAAGTGTGTTCAGAGAAAAGAGGAGAGGTCCCAGGACAGAGCCCTGGGGTACCCCCACAGAGAGATTGATGGAGGAGGCGGAGGTGTTAGCAGAAGAGACACTGAAAGTACGATGGGAGAGGTAAGAGGTGAAGAAGAAGAGGGTGGTCCAAAGTATCAAATGCTACAGAGAGGTCAGGTAATATGAGCAGAGTGTAATGACCTCTGTCTTTGGCAGAATGGATGTCCTTAGAAATTCGCAATCATATATCGAAGTACATGCACACCGCTAATAGGTGCTGGAGGTGGGTACTTATCTGCCGGTGCACTGTGTCCAGGGAGGTCCAGACATCCCAAAGGTGATCAGCAAGGAAATGGAAGCAGGCACACAGTCTTTCTGAGGGTGCACCCTCAGAAAGACCATGTGCCTGCTTCCATTTCCTTGCTTAGTAATTCGCAAACCAGGTGGAATTTGCACTTTCCCCCCCCCCCAAAAAAAAACAATCAACATACTTTGCTAAACAAAAATTGGCAAAATATTAACAGCTTTATTTATTTATAAAATGTTTTACCAGGAAGTAATACATTGAGAGTTACCTCTCGTTTTCATATATGTCCTGGGCACAGAGTTAGGATGACAAATATATGGTTGCAAATACATAATTACAATGAGTGAACAGGGTTATTTAAACATTATATACAAGACATAGCATGCACAGTTAAAGATACTATATGTTATAGGCATAAGTAGCAGTTACAGACCAGATTAAAATGTGAGACAGCTTTAGTTTTGTAAGAACTTTGTCTGGTGGCGGCTGTGAGAGTCTCCGGTAGATTGTTCCAGTTTTGGGGTGCGCAGTAAAAGGAGGAGCGGCCGGGTACTTTGTTGAACCTTGGGAACATGAACAGTCTTTTGGAGTCAGATCTCAGGTGATAAGTGCTGCGTGTGGTAGGGGTGAGGAGCTTGTTCCGATAGGCGGGTAACTTGCCCAGGAAGTATTTGAAGTCAAGACAGGAAATGGCTATAGTGCCGTTTGGACATAGATGGTATATTATGACTGCTGGAAAGGCCCTTATGATGTACCCTGCACCTCGTGGCATTATGCTTGTTTTCTAGGGGTTGATTGTGAGCAGACTGCAATATGTACGGAAGAGAACCCTCCACTGTCATTGATTTCACCAGAATGAAGTTGAGATTATGTGATCACCCAGGACCGATCACTTGATGAAAGAGTACAAGAGGGGAGAGTGACCATTGAAGTGTCAGGACCCTCCGGCATTGAGGGGCTTTAAAGTCAATGTGCAGATGACCCAAAATTCAGGTCACACAACCCTTTATAAAGTATATAATTAATATATATTTTTAAGAGAAATGTGCCCAACATTTCATAAAGCACATTTGAAGACAAGTCTGAAATGAAGTCAGGTTAGCAATATTTGGTTTATGTTGGAGTTGCTTTCCAGCATGTTACCCTTACTGATCCTTAAAATAATGAATATACACTTTAACTACCTCCATAACAGAGAATGCTTTTAACTGCGGCTCTGTTTAGCATATGTAATATACATTTTAGAGCCCAGTCAATAGGTTATCTTGTCAACTGGGAGACATTTTCAGTCTGTAAAGATAAGTAAGAAAGATAAATGAAACAGCTTCTGCCTTTGGACTTTATTCAATTGGTTCGATCATCTTTCCACTCAAAAGGCTATTGGTCACTGTCATGACATATGTCAAAATCATGCAATATCTCTGTAACTGCCTTTGAAGGAGAACCGATGAGTTAGTACTTAAAACTGGTAATTGATGTGTTTCTTAGCTAAAACCCATTGCTTTGAGCTCTTGCTGGTTGGCCTTGCAACACATTTCTATGCACCACAGGCCTCTCAAGCTTTGAGTAGATTCAAAAAAAATAACACGAGAATAGGTGAGAAAATCCAAATACATCATTTGTGGTGTAGACACCAGTTAAAAATTTGACAAACCAATGCATTTGCTTGAGATAATGTTTTCTGAGAGGCTAATGCAGGCACAACAGTGTTCGGTATTAATGTAAAATGAATTCTCATCCTTCTTTTCAATGCGACAGTCACTGGTGATACATCTTTTGGCAGTGTCAAGCTAATCTAGGTCATCCCCATTGTCAACCTTCTTAAATAGTACCTGTCCTTAGTTACAATTTATGTTAAAAAGACATTACAGTAAGCTTTTAATACGATGAAGAATTAAACATTACGCCGTTATCTGAGGATGATATATTTTATAATCTGGATGGAAACACAAGACATATTTAATTAGTTTTGCAACAGTTAAATTGGCCTATGGTGGTTACTATTGCTCTCGACTTCCATATTAAAAGAAATTAAATGTATAAGAGTTATTAATACATTTTTGCTGGATATTAGCTTGACCCGCGACTGTAATATTCATCAAGCATAAACTTCTTTGTGGACTTAATTAAACAGCATCCAGAACCTGCAATGCAGTAACATTTGCAAATGATCATGAGGGTTATTTAAAGATCAAAGCACCTTCACAGATCTAAGCTTCCAAAATGATGTCAACAATATGGGTTGGTCACTCCACATTTAAAAAAGGCTTGGTGTTGTGACTGCATTGTAGTATTTAGTTACTACTAATTTCTGTTTAACTCTTTACCAGTTAGAATGTGTGTTAAAAACAGAAGTATTAGCAAAACTGGAAACTATCTAGAAGTGGGCTAAATAAGTAGCTACAGTATAACTTAGAGATTCACTTTTATTAATACATCAATTTATGGTTAGAATATGTCAAGTACTATAACAGATAGTGAACTGAAAGATCAAAATCTCCATCTGTGGAATATTTGCCAAACAGTGACATCATTTCTCCATCATGTATGACATCCTAACCATGATGGAAGGGTGGGATTTTTCATTTGGACGGTATAAAAATCCATAGAAAGGGACGGACGGTGGAAGAATCTGGTAAAAAAAAAACTGTTTAGATTTCTCAGCTTGTTTTATATAGATATGGGTAATTAAATTACCACAAGGTGTTTTCCGGCACTAAAAGGAATCTTATGGAACAGCACCGTTTAGTAAAATTAGCCTTAAACACCCCTGTTTCCCAATACTTACCAATGAAAGTACTAGTGTCATGTCCTGATTTCACGCTGGGGTGCCACCACTGACGGCCTTGAATGGCTACACTGAAATGCTGGTGGCTTCACCGGTAACTATTTCAGGACATGTTTGTTCTGGGATGGACAACATACTTCAAGACTTGGGATAAGCTTCTCCATGAAGAATGACATTATCGCTTGACATGTAACCTTATATTATGTGAAGCTCAGAATGGCTTGCAATGGCTTGCAATAAATCACCTTAAAAGAGGAACATGTATGGCTGCAAGTTAAACAGATTTGATATGGTATCATGAGGACTTCTTTCATTCTGATGGGTTTGGATCAGCTGTGCCTGAGGGCCGAAAAATGTCAGCGTTTCAAGTGCTCCGTGGTGAATTAAATACATGTTGTAACTTTGGAAATTAATAATTTGAAGTTGTTAGAGCTCTGATAATGGCCTGAGGGCTAGAACATGTTTGTTTTTTATGTTTTCCACCTAGGATTAGGTAAAGGTTGTTACACTGGCAATACAACTGAGCTTGGAAGAATATGAATCATTCATTTATTTTGATCCCATGGATTGTAAATGTTCTGTGCTATTAAAAATACAATAATCGTGATCATTATAACTATTGTAATAATTTAGAACAATGTAATTCTGAATATTGATATAGGGATGTTTGCTACAGTATAATGATTATGTGAATACCAAATATCAAAAGGTGCTTACATCAAGAGCTCTACTGCTGTCTTAAAAAAATGTTTGCAAAATGTTCTCGTATTTCTCTAAAATGTTAAGTTTTTTGCAAAATTGTTTTGAGACAGTGGTCAAAATGTTCACCAATTTCCTAAATGCTTGACAGATGTTTGTGAAAATGGCAGTATATAACATATCCATATACCGATCCTGCTGTGTCACAGTTTACACAGAGTAAGGGCCATTGTATGAAAAGCACTTCAATGCTGACGTCTTTTTGTAGAATGCATGTACAGTAAGTAGTACATGGCTGACTGTTCTCCGATAAGTTAAAACAAATACTATCTGCCCTATAAAACAGATGAGTGAAACACAATGAAGTGGCTACAGCATTAAATGTCTCACATTTTAATCTGGTCTGTAACTGTTTCATACGCTCATAATATATATTTTCTTTAACTGTGCATGCAATGTCTTGTATATAATGTATACCCTGTTCATTTATTGTAACTGTACTTATAACCATGTATTATTTGTTTTACTCTGTGCCCAGGACATACTTGAAAACGAGAGGTAACTCTCAATGTATTACTTCCTGGTAAAATATTTTATAAATAAATAAATACAAAATATTATTAACACAGAATTGGATATTCTAGCTTTTTGCAAACGGTGACCAGATAATTACTATTTCACAAGACGAAATTACAAAAAAAACAAAAACAAAAAAAAAACTTTAATGTACATGTGTAGAGATGCAGTGTGTCATTGTTCACTCCGATAATAAAATATATTCCAATATAATTAACAATACCACAGTGTTTCTACAGAATTCCATATGATTCTATTTTCAACAGTATATAACAATACAGTTTACCCCAACACACGATATCACACCAACTGTGAAGTATGAAGCTTGCTACGGGACATCTGTATTAAACTCTTTTCTGGCCAGTGGTCCACCAATGCATAGGAAAGGGCAAATGGTTTCATGGTGAGGAAACTTATTCCAGTTCCCTGCTGGCACCAAGCTGCTGTACAATAATTCTTCTGGAATGTACTGTTTTGGGACCTTAGCTTACTTTTCATTTTCATCGATATTTCCATTTTCCACTATGTCTATATTTTAAGGAAAACAGTCATTCTTCCGAAGCCAACATACTTTTTTTTTAAATACTTCATACACTCAAGAAAATAATTTCTCAAAGTCGGCTATAGTACAATTGATGACCTTCCAAGAATCACACCAACTCCAATGCAGAAATACAACTGTGTTTGCTCAATTTAAAGAAAATGACTTTATCATTCCATGTGACTTTCTCTCCATTGGAAAATATTATAAAAAAAGCTATATCAACCAAAATCGAAGGATATGGAACTTTGAATTAAGATTGGTTGTCTCTGAAAAAAAATGATGGAAACTTGTTTATTTGGGATATTTTCCAATGCAATTTTACTTATTTTATTCAAACGTAACTTCGCTCCAGGTAAAATATTTGCATTTAATTCCATATGTGGGCTGTGTTGGTTTAATTAATGGAATAAAATAACGATGTTTTTTCTTTTTCTTTTGTTACTCTCGTTCTCTGTGTTTAAGTGCCAAGTCTGTGCCTGGTCATTTTATTGCCACACCTGCATTCCCACTCAGAAATAAAGTTTGAAAGAATTGAACCACACCTTTTCCACAAGAGGTGGGTATAAATACTCAGCCTTCGCCACGCTAACAATCTGCAGATGAAGTTAACTCCTGCGCAGACGGAGAGCTCATCCACTAAAATATTTTGTATTATGTAGCTCTATGCTTCGGCTTATACAACATACATTTGCATCAAAAGTAATGAGCCATATTTACTAAGTACTGCTATTTCCTGACCACTTCCAGCGCCAGATGATATCCAAATATTTATTATCGTAAAGCAATAATATATGTATTGAGTCAGTAATCTGTTTTTCTATATAAAATCCCTAATCCATAAAAATTGAACATACGATAGTTTAATAAAAAAATAACTTTCCTTCTTTCCTTTTCATGTAATGTTTAGTAACTGGAATGCAATTCTGATAAAAAAAAAAATGTGTTATAAACTGGCCATTTTTTGTATTTGTCTGATCCCTTTCAACCTCACAAATGTGAGAAATATATTACTGTCCCATCTTCAAATTAGAATACTATTTTTTGTATCTTCAGAGTTTAATCTTGTTGTCTTTTTTTTTTTTTTTACCACATAACTGTGAACATTTGCAAAACTTCATGAAACTTCTCGAATTCTCAGAATTCGAAGTTAAAATTGAAACAGTAAGTAGAAAAGCAACACAATACTACTGCTTTTGCTGACAAATAGTGTTAATTAAAATACAATGAGGTACTGCACCGACACACTTTATTCGAGCAAATACCCGGTATGTACCTGGCAGATACCTGGAATGCGCCGCTCCTCACCTCTGACAAGCCCCGTTGCATTTGCCTTCCCAGCCTGGGTTCATGCCTGGCTGACGGGCGGCTGATCTGTTAAATGATAATGATTAGGATTTAATAGGCTGCAATGCTTCGCGTGTCTACCAGATGGCATAAATTCATGAATTGTAATGCAGTATATATATATGTACTGTGCAGTATTGCAGCCAGTGGGAATAAAATGCTTCAATCCCTGCCGGAAAATAACTCAATGCACTCGGGCAGAAAACAGTCACAAACCTCAATACACCCGGGTATACCCGAATTCGTGGGACTAGCCGAGCTCGAATAAAGTGTGTCGCCATTGTAGATCCACAGAGCTTTGTTAGTGACTTAACGTGATGTTAACCCCAGTTAATGTCTCGTTATGTGCTAACGGGGATTTTCAAAGCTCAGTAACGATGCATTAAGTCGGGGCCCCAGTAGCTTCTAGTACCGCCCCCCCCAGTCACTCCGGTCCCAGTTGTTACCTAGACGCGCAAATTTCTCCAGCGGTGCGCGACAGCTTTTCAGGGAGGCAGGGAAATTTGAGCTTAGCCCTAGCGTCACGTGGGTCCCAGAGCACCAATGAGCTAGCAGCTTTCCCTAGCCAATCAGACAACAGGGAATAGCAGCCAATCATAGCGCTGCTTTTTTTTGCTGTGCTGTGACGTTTTTAGCCATGCCCCCTCGATGCAAGTTCTGCTGGGTGAGTCCATAGATCGCGGTTTGAACACGTGCACGCCCCGCCCCCTCGCCGGGCGCGCGGGCAACAGAACGCACCGGGACCTCATCCTTAAGTGCTGTTTTCAGCCATAACGAACCTCTGCGTTATTATAACGTGCGGCAGTGCTAATGATGCAAAGAGGTTTTCCCTCTAACAATGCATACAGTATCTGCAGAGCTCCGTTATAGTTACTGCAGGGATTTAATGTTACGTTAGTTATGTCAGCGCTAAAGGGGGCATTACACCCATCCAGGCCCTGGAATAAGTCTGTGAAAGGGCCTGGATAAGTGTAAGCGCACAGTTAGGTAGGATTTAACTATCATATTGTTATTTACAGGATTCTTTTCTCTCATGTCGTCTCCTTTTTTACTTTAATTACGCACCTATTCAGGGTCTGGATGGGAGTTCGTCGCCTTTGGTTAAGACAGACTTATTTGAAACTAACCAAGGCAGTGCCTACTTCCCATGGCGTTAAGCCTGTGCTAACGAGATCGCTAACGGGCGTTAGTTTCGCATATTATTTATTTATAAAATGTTTTACCAGGAAGTAATACATTGAGAGTTACCTCTCATTTTCAAGTATGTCCTGGGCACAGAGATATGATGATTGATACATGGTTACAAATACATAGTTACATTAAGTGAGCAAGGTTATACATGACATACAAGCCATTGCATGCACAGTTAAAGATAATATATATTATAGGCGTATGTAACAGTTACAGACCAGATTAAAATGTGAGACAGCTTTAGTTTTGAAAGAAGTTAGCCTGGTGGCGGCTCTGAGAGGCTCCGGTAGGCTGTTCCAGTTGTGATGTGCACGGTAGGAGAAGGAGGAGCGGCCGGATACTCTGTTGAACCTTGGGACCATGAAAAGTCTTTTGGAGTCAGATCTCAGATGATAAGTGCTGCATGTGGTAGGGGTGAGGAGCTTTGTATATTTCGCTTTGTGGATAACCGTTAAGCTGAGGGAAACTAACGGACGTTACCTATTCAGGTAATGTCACATTAGTAACCCAGATTAAGGAAGCTCTGTGGATCTATCCCAAAAACCTCATTCGACAAGGTTAACAGAAACATTACTGAATGTACTAAAAAGATGAACTAAGTTAACATCACGTACCAGCGGATAGGAACGTTTCTTACATGTCTTCTTTGTGTAAATAGAGAAGCAACTTATTTTCATATACTGTAACTGATAGGAATAGACAACTGGCTTGCTGGCACTATCTTTTCCATTTAAAAGTCTTACAGTAAGGAGGTTTAAGAAAGCCAAAAGCTTTGAAAATATTTGGCACCCTTGCAGAAATCTTAAAATACCTAGAAAAGCTTAAAAATGTACTTTCCCATTCTCTGCCAAACATTTTACAATCACTCTGTGCTTACGGTGAAGTTGGCTTATTTATTAGATTTAGCTTTTTGGCAAATAGTAAATGTACAAAATGTATAATTACCAGGTGTGTCCAGCTGGCCCCGTATTGTACTTGGTACAAGAGGCAGACGTGTTGCTGCAAATAAGCATGAGTGTTACTTAATACTTGATATAACTGGTACTTTTTATGGACTATTAATAACTTTTAAATACAAGCTAAGCATTAGCAACTCTTTGCAGACAAAGTTATAAGAGTCTGAGTCTGAATACTTCTGGGATGATATCCAACTCAAAAACCTTATGTAATTATTAAGCCCCTACCTAAAAAGAACTGCAAGGAATGTACAGATATTCCATTCTAGCAATGCCTGGTGTCCAAGAATGGCATCATTCCATTATACTGGCACATATAACAATGATCCAGATTCCTGATAGTTGAATAAACAGATACGGAGATGTTTGTTTGAATATGTATCTTTTTTTTTAGTAAATGCTTCTAAAAGTAAATAACTGAAATAGATTGAAAGCCATTGTATATATATCTTTATGTTCTGCTATATCTATACGTAGCCCACAAAGGGCACACTATTAAATAATAAAGTTGCTTCTGGAGTTTTGTTAAAGAAAAATAATAGATCCAATTATTTTGACATACAACCTGCATAGAAAGTTTGTGATCCTGTCTAACATTTTCCGCTGTACAGATAAAAACATCAGGATAGTTGGCACTGCAGTTATGCCTCGCTAAATTTATTTAGTGCCAAAAAACATTCTCTCACACAAACCTTCAGCATCTCACACAAGAAATCTGACACTCGATTTGCATTAATATTTACGGGATCAAGAGGTAACCCCCCGCCTCCCCCCAGGTTCTAGAATAGAAGTGTGCTTTGTTGGTCTGTTGTCGGTGGGGGACGGCCCATTGGCATTGTTGTGGTTAGGTCCCAGTTCACATTTCATCCAAAAGGTTAGGAGGAATCTGGAGTATTCTTTTGACTTTTCACTTGACATTTCTCCTGAGACTTGGCTGCCATCTGGCTTGGCGTCCATCCAACCCTTTCAATTTTTAGAACTGAAGCAACTTCATCCTCTTGTACTACAAATAGATGCTCACATATGGATGCTTGAATTTCGTCTTTGCTGCCGTCAAATATCTGCTCATGCAATCTTTACAGCTACAGGCAAATTTATTAATAATCAACGTGTGCATATCATTCCCTTGTTCAATACTCCGGCAGTCTCGGCAGGAATACTTTATTCATTGTACTTTGTGATACCGTTTAGAAAACCAACATAAGAGTTCTTCGTAGATTCATTGTTAGCTGGCAGAGTTTCCGAAAACCTCGTACGTTTTCTTATTCAAATGTACCGACAATGCACGTGTCAGGACACGAAGAAGAAGCCTAGGAGGTTTGGAAAGCTCTGTATACTCATTTCATCTATGAAGAAGTATAGGTTTATCCTGATAAAGGTCACACAATCTACAATGAATCTGCTCTTCAACCAGAACCAGTACGACTACTACCTTGATCTACAGATGAAGCAAGCCTTAATGTCTACTGCTACACATGGTCACGGCATTGAAGGATTAACACTGTAGCGGGTCCCATTCAGAAGAATGACCCCCACAGCTCCATCGCAGCAGACACTATCCCGCAGACTTTTCCGTGTTTGCCCGCCACGCCGAGGGCAGTCGGTCTTGCTACATCTGGGGGCTCATTCCCTTGGTGGATCTAGAGCTGTTCTCTATATTTGCTATATCTGTACAGATGGTGTTTACAAAGCATAATTCAGTTGACATTTGTTTGTCAAATCTTGATTTTTTTCCCCCCACATTATTCTGTTTTATAAAGCCTCTATTATAGATTCTGGGGCCTATGCAATAAGCAGTGATAAGCCACTTATCGCCAAAAAAGCCTACTGCTATTCAGTAAGCCCCAATAAGAGAGCTTTTCAGCAAAACAAAATGCCGGAAAAGAAAAACAATCGGCAAACACGCGGTGAGAAGCCGCTTATCACCCAGCTTGTCAAACTCCTGCTATGTTGGTGGGGGTGGTGGGAGGTGTATTTATTGAAATGTATGCCATCTTTATTTATTTTACAACAGGGTTGGTACTGCAGGCCAGCGGGGACCACCCGAGGACCCCCGGATGCAAACGGGAACCACAAGAGGACCTCTGGACACCTACAGGGACCACCGGGGATCCCTGTGGGGCCACTGGACACCAGTGGAAACCACCTGAGGGCCCCCAGACATCCGTGGGAACCACCTGAGGGCCCCCAGACACACGTGGAGACCACCTGGGGGGCCCTCAGAAACCCACGGGGACCACCTGGAGGCCCACGGACACTCACGGGGACCCCCCGAGGGCCAACAGACACCAGCGGGGACCACCAGACCCCCTAGGGGACCACCTGAGGGCCCACAGACACCCGTGGGGACCACCCGGGGACACCGCTGGCCTATGTTATCAATCCTGTGTTAAAATAAATAAATAAATAATGGTTTTATGTGGGTGCACAGGGAGTGGGTTGTGTATTGGTGGTTATTACATAATTTAATATAAAATTTAATACAAGTGTATTGTAGCAGGGGATCTCCGGAGCAGAACCTTGTTGATTTGAGGTCCGAGGACCCCCTGCTTCTCGAGATTCAAGTCTCGTTATAGGGTCCCGGTATTTTCCTATGCATGTAAATGTCCCGTGTCTCTTGACCGTGGGAATCAAATGCATAGGAGTTACCGGCACCTCATAACGGGGCCTGTATCTCGGGAAGCAGGGGGTCCCGAGACATGAAATCAATGCGGTTCTGCTCCGGATACCCCCTGCTCATCTACACTATTAATAAAATGTAAATGTAAAAAAAATATTTTCGGCCTAGATTTGTGCAGAGAGAGGTGTCTATCTCTCTGCAGCAGATAGAACTCCACGGGTGAGTCTTTTCAGAGGGACGATCTTCACATCGCTGTCTACTCGCCATTTTTGCAAATGTTGCTAGCACTGGTATTCAGGGCTTTCTGCATACCGTGATAGCAATGCTGTCAAAAATTGCGATTTAAAAACAATGGCGATTTTTGTTTAAATCGGACTTTAGTGCATGGGCCCCTCTGTTGTATAAGAAGGTGCCGTATTTTCAAGCAAAGGATACAAATTGTTTAAAAAATAGGGACTAATCATATATTCAAGGAACAGGAAGAAAATGGAAAAACAGAAACATCTGTCGCAAGAGTTTACAAAATACATCTTTATATAGGATGCTGAACCTGCTCTAGCTCATTTGAAAAGTGAGAATGACATCACACAAACATCTGCACTTTTATTAAATAAATATTCCAGCTACCACACTCTTCCAATCATTCTTCTGAGCCAGCTGTGCGTTTTGCTTTAACACATAAATGCACTTGCATTTTCGATTTATAAGGGACTTGCACCTTATTAGATGGCTTTCTGAATCAACTATTTCCCATCATAAATGTTTTAAATACATACCCTATGTAGTAAGGGGAAAGCATCCAGTCTTAGGGCCTAGCTCCGAAGTGTAACAATCCGCTTCTAAAGTGCCTTTTCTAATTGGATTGGCATGCTGGGCAATTCTGTGTGTAACCCTCCTACCCCCACCCAATCTCAGATAGGGTCTCCTAGGGAGTCTAATGTTCAGGCTACATGTCTCAGTGTGGTGGTAACTGCTGGCAAAGGGGGCCCTGAGTCTCCAGCGATGACATGGGGGAGAACAGGACAGGCTTCTGGGGTTGTACCTCCGTCTCTTCTACTGGTGAAGCACCTCCATCTCCTGCAGCCCCCAGCTGAAGTACCTACAAGAGAGTTCTCCTTCCTCTCCTCCCGATTCACTCTCAGGCAGGAGTTTAGATAAAAGTGCGAGCTCTTTATTGTCTCTTCTCTGTTGACAGGTTACACTGCAGATTGTCTTCCCTCAGGGTGTCCCTGAGCTCACTCCTGGCCTAGGGCACCAAGAGTGGGTCCAGCACGTGCAATCCAGGAGTTCTGGCTGTGAAACCGCACGGTTTGTGACTTTTTATTGACGCGGTGTAGGGAATGCGAGTTGCAATAGAGAATAGTGGTTTTTCCCACATTTCATTCCGCTACTTCTGAACATGTCAGATCATGAGGTTTGGCAATGACAACTTCAGGGCTACGAAAATAGGCCCTTTCGTTTTAAAACAAACTGCATTACGTGTTGGAAAATGAGTTTGAAATTCTGTGTACTTCCAAGTGCGCTGACAACAAGACAGTTATTCAGGAAACATTTTCAGTTATTCAGGGAACAGTCTCAAGGCCTTTTTCTTAAATGTATCAATATTAGAACTTTATTTGAAATCATTAGGGATCTGCACATTATAGAGACGGGAATGAGCTTTGGTTTTGCAAATAATTTCAGACTGTTTCCCCCGGTTCTTTTATTTATTTATTTTTACACTTTTTGCCTAATTTAGAAAAAATATACACTGTATATATACAGGTATATCTGCAACATTTTCAGGGAGAAGAGGCAGCTAAAAAAACGTTCAAAACTAGAAAAGAAGAGTGCAGATAAAAATGCCGGAGGGCTGGCGTTCTTTCGCCATTCTTTCATTGTTTTCACCCATTTTTATCTTCACTACCGAAGGTGCCAGCCCAGGCGCGTATTGATTTGTAATATAAATCTGGCATCATCGAATCATGAAAGATCTGAACTGACTTATTCGCACGGTCATCTTCAAGTTGGCCAAAGAAAACTCTGATTTTTCCCCCCCCTGGTGCTCTGCATATTTCCTCGTCTTTTATTGAATAGAGTTAAGGAGGTTTTTGGTTATTATTTTTTGCATTTGCTGTGCAGAAAAACAGCTGAAGCTCACACTTCCGAGTTTATTGAATAGGCCCCTTAGTGGAAGACTTACATTTAGATGCTGACCTAGGGGATTGTAAATCCATCCAATATATTTCAAGTCCTTTCCATACTGCTGAAAGGCTTTATGCTACATAGACACTTCTCTTTGTGTAATCTTTATATATTTTTTTTTTAGAGAGAGAAAATGTTGTTATTCCTTTTACTGTCTACAAAATAAGTGTATTTGAGTTTTCCAAAATAATGAAAAATGAAACTGTAGATTTTTGAGAGTACTTTGCATGTTTAAAGGAAGGTTTTGGAAATCATGCACTGCTGAGGAGGCATATTGTTATGCTACTGTACAGCAGGAGTGCGCAAACTTTTCCCTCTCCACTCCCTCCCCCCACTCCATCCCACCACCCCCGTGCTCGTGCCCCGCTCCTTACCTTGTCTCCGGAGTCGCGTTGCCATGGTCACGCATCGCCGAAGACAAGGTAAGGGAAGTTGCAGGGATCTCACGCGATCCCATTTCATTTAAATGACTTGGGGAAGAGCACAGGGCCTCTGCAACCACCACGCCCCCCCCCCCCCCCGGAAAATCGTGTGCCCCCCAGTTTGCGCACCCCTGCTGTACAGTATATGCTTGACAATTAATTTTGTGTTACCATGTGTCCTAACTTTTTTTTAAACAGAGCGCTTCTTACACATTGTCAAACTATGTTTAGTGTCTTATTTTTGTATCCTATTTCATATTTAATTGTGAAACCATTCAATAGACTATTGGTGTTTTTTTTCCTGCTGTGTCTCATAAAAATAGGGATTTACTTAACCTTGCTGTAAATCACGTCCTTAATAACAACTACAGTACCTTGGGTTTGATGCAGAAGTATTTGTCATTTTGTTCTCCAATGCAACTATAACACACATCACTGCGAAATGCTCAAAGAACTAGATTGGTCATCACTCGAGTCTAGGCGCAAAGTTCACCTTTCCTGTCTTACCTTCAAATTCTTTATGGGCAAGCTACCCAGCTACCTGAACAAGCTCCTCACCCCTACCACATGCAGCACCTATCACCTGCGATCAGACTCCAAAAGACTATTCATGGTCCCAAGGCTCAACAAAGTATCCGGCCGCTCCTCCTTCTCTTACCGTGCACCCCAAAACTGGAACAACCTACCAGAGACACTTACATCCAGCTTAAGTTCTTGCAAATCTAAGGCTGTCACACATTTTAATCTGGTCTGTAACTGTTTTATACGCCCATAATATATATTTGTGATGATTCAGGGGATTCCTTCCCCTTCTTTTCCCTCTGTCCCATTTCCTGCCAATCCCTCTACCCTTTCCCACTCCTGTCCCGTCCCGTCTACCTCTCCCGCCCACTACCTCAGCGCATGCCCCGCAGGTCTCGCGTGCCCGCGCGGTCCCCGAGCCCCTGCAGTGACGCTCCCCGCTCCCGGACACCCGCTGTGCCCGCGGCTAGTACTTCACCTTCCCTGGTGGCTCCGTCCGCTCCTCTGCCCTCCTCCAGTGGGGTGCCCGCGGCACGGCGCTCCGCATGCCTGGTGACGCGGCATGTGCGCACGCTCCCTCAGCTCGCGGAGGGCGCGCGCACATGCTCCTCCTCTAGGTCCTGTCACCCTTCTGCTTCCTCCTCTCAGTCCCTGCGGGCCATCTCCCTGTCACAGTCTGTGTGCGCGCCTCTTACAGAGGGCGCACGCACACGCTCCTCTTGTTTGGCCTGTCACGTTTCTGACTCCTCCTCCCAAACCCTTCAGGCCATTCCCTTGACTGCCCCTCCTGTCTCCTCCTCTTCTCTCCCTGAAATATCTCTGTTGTCTCCCACTACTCTCTCTGCTCCTCCCCTCTCTCCTATTGTTGTGTCTCCCTTTATAATCCCTGTTTGTCCACTTCTTCCTCGCTCTGCATAGTTCCTGTTTACCTGTGTGTGCTGACCTATGCTGTGCTCCCTCTGTGTTCCTGCTGTATCCTGCTCCTGTGTTTATCTTGGATTTCCCTGGCTTTTGACCCCTGCTTGTCTGGACTACTCTGCTCTCTGGTACCCCTTTGAACCTCGCTACGAACTCTACCTTGCTTACCTCTGGCATCCTTAGACCTGGCTTTGTACCCTGACGACTCTACCCTCTGGACCCCTGGACATTGGCACACGGACACGACCATTCTTACGCTTACACTTACACCATCTGACGTTGCAAGTATATCTAACAACTCTCTCTACAGGCCCAGCAACGCTATACCACACTCCGGGCTTGCTCCCACTGCTGTGGGTGTGTGGTGTAATACAGTTCCCACCTCAGTACTGGGGTCTTGCCAGGTCTGCGGGCATACAGGCGTGACAATATTATCTTTAACTGTGCATGCAACGTCTTGTATATAATGTATACCTGCTCATTTATGTAACTATTTGTAAACATGTATTATTTGTCTTAAACTCTGTGCCCAGGACATAATTGAAAACGAGAGGTAACTCTCAATGTATTACTTCCTGGTAAAATATTTTATAAATAAATAAATAAATAATTTGTTTGCTTAGTATAGCACACAAAAACAGGATGACTAGTCGCTCTCCTAGTAGTAGTGGGAGATATATTAGTATAGCACCAATATTCTCTGCAGTTCATTCACATGGATTTAAGTTTCCATACATAAACACTAAGTGTTGAGAAAATTATTCTGATCATTCACTCGAATTGATTGTTACCAGATGCACTTTGTAGCACACGCCTCATGTATACCTCAAGAAATCTGTGAATAATTAGCAAAATGAGCAGGTCAGGTTGCGTTTCACTGTACAATTCTGCTTTTACTGTACCGGTATAATCAGAAGTGTGTACATCAGGATGTGGAGTCCTTCAAATGGACATGCAGCACATGCCTTGCAGTATTGAACAGTTTACATGCCTACAAACACATTTTGGGACTAGGCATAACTCTAGAACAGTGGTTTCCAACCTTTTCTTGGTTAAGGAACCCCAAGTGAAAATCTGAGCAACTCCCCACCCTATTTAATAGTGCGTCTATGATCAGAAACATTGTAATGAACCCCAACCCTCTCTAATAAAGAGTCTGAGATCAGATGCATTGTTAGTATTCCATGTATTATTTGTCATCTTAACTCTATGCCCAGGACATACGTGAAAACGAGAGGTAACTCTCAATGTATTACTTCCTGGTAAAACATTTTATACATAAATAAATCATGGGCATGGTTTACTACTGTGACAACACACACTGCTCAGGTCCATGCTGCTCCCTTATCTGATTGGCACCACACCCAGGCTTCTGACTACTAATTTGCGGCATTACCTAGCAGCAGCCAATCAGGATGGAGGAAACTGCCCGTCCCCCCAGCAACTGCCCTGCTCTAGGAGATCGGAAGAATCCAAAATTACTTTAAACAAACGATGTGAATATTTGCCAATCCAGATGCAAGTCAACAGAAGATCTACCAAATCTCGTTGAAAAGTTCTTCCGGTAATTGGCCAGTAGGATTTGGACCTTCACATAGAGCTCCTAAATCCTGCTTATGTATACTTGCTTGCCATGGATATTTCATACTACAACTTTGTCAAGTTGGTATAAGGAGTGAAGTCCACATAATTCCCACTTGGATAAGAGTTTTGTAAAGTACCCTGGGATCTATGTTTTAAAAAAATGCAATAATTATTAGATTTGCCTTGTGGAACTTCATTTTCAATACAATGCCATGAAAGCATCAGTGGCAAGACTATTCTGTGAGTTCTCAGATGTACAGGGCATAGAAAACTTGACTCTTTACATACTAAGTTCTCATGTACAAAATGATTGTAGTGGGACCATACATGTAAACACAAAGAAAGAGGCGGTCTGTTTGAAGACGTTTATTTTGTATGCAACTTTACTCTGAATTAACAGTTATATTGTTAGCAGTCAATTTTTTTTAATGAAAAACTCAAAAAGAAAGATCCTGTTCATAAAACATGTTTTATTATTTAATTTTACAAAGTCATATAAAATTTGCTTAAGGATTTTTTTTGTAGATGCAGTTGTCCTTGTGAAATAAGATAAACAGCACATTTTACAGTGTTTTGCTTTGTATTTCTATTTAACAGTTTTACATTAGTGAATATTTTCTTTAATGAGGCAATCCAAGTGGTACTTAAAAAATTAAAAAAAAGATGTTTTATTATATGCGCCTTTGATTACCTTTATTGAAAAGCAATTAGCTAAGCTGTCAATAGATACATTCTCCTGTGATTGATCAGCAAAGATCCTACTTCCCAGAGTTGACTAAATGGCTGTCTTTCAGTTTCAATCAATCCTTCAGTCAGTGTAACTCAACAGCTACAGTGTATTCTTACATTACTAAAGGTACCATTCTCTATTGTTATAATGTGCAGCTGAAATTGCTGGGAATATTAGTAACAAATGAACGCAAACAGTAAAGTGTTGCAAAGATCTTGCACTGATGGGGATGTGTGTTAAAACCTGCTATAGAAATCAAAGGATGCTCAGTATATTAAAACTCATTACAAATGGCAGAAAGTTAAACATATAAAATAAGAAAAAAATGCAGTAAGTGATATCTAATACTACAGAACTGATTTATTTAAAACACACACACATGTAGGATATTGCATGGATTGCTCCTTTAATTAAATCTACACTGCCTTTGTTTTCTCCTGGTTGCCATTAGATATCATCAAACCCACAATGACATATCAAAGGCTTTCTACACCTTCTCCTGATCATTTTGCAATGACGAGCTGCAATGAACTAGCTCTGATTGTGGGATTTAATAATTGTTCTCATATTTTTGAATGAATGTAATTGTTATTTGTATGTGCTGTCTTGTTGTTTTAAGATCAAAAACACAATCTAGTAAACATTGAGCCTAGATCTCTCTTTTTCTCTTTGCCGTTAGATATTCCTGTTATTTTAAACTGCTCTGTGGATGTTTTCCTTTGACAGCCCAAGCACCCAATTGAATAGATAAGCATCCGTGTGCTTCTGATGAAGCCATTTGATTATCTACGCAAGAGTAATTAGTGCTATCCGTTTATACAGCCTGTGATTCAAAATTCACAAGAGATGTTTTAGGAACATCTGCTGAAATTTCAGATAACATGACTTCTAATGCATTACTTCCTTTCTTTGCCCATACTGGCTTTCTGAGTAAGCTCTAACAGAGCGTGTATATAAATGTTTTATTATAAAGTGTTGTATAGTGCATTATTAATATTTGTCAACAATCTGAAATGCATTTGTGCAGAAATCTACATCGTGTTGCAGGACCGTTAAAAGAAAATCACCATTAGTTTCACATTTATTGTTGTGAATCAAGCTATTTCACATGATACATGTTACATGATTTGTTGCTTCTTACAATGTTACATTTTTCACGTGCATCATCATTGTTAGCCAATGCATTGCGTGCATCTCCTGCATTTCAGTTCTGCAATATGTTCCTGGCCCCTCTGGCAATGAGGAGGTTAATCCGCGTTTTGCCAGCCCTTTATAGGTGTCCTCTAGTTATTGGTGCTGGGGTTACTATATAACCGATGAGTCCGGATTGTTTATTAAAGGGACACAGAGTCTTCAACTTGTAGCCTGTAGAGAGCCTTGAAGTGACCCCTAGAATAGGGGGGCGCAAGATTTTTCAGGGGGGGGGGAGCGGCGGTTGCACAGGCCTCTCACGCTCTTACCCTAAGGCATTTAAATTAATGCCGGGGATCGCGTGAGGCCTCTGCAACTTCACTTATTTTGTCGTCGCCATGGCAAAGCGCGGGGTCATGTGACGTCACATTGCCATGGCAACGCGGTGCCACGTGACCCCGCGGCATCAAGGTAAGAGGGGGGGTGTGGGTCACGAGCAGGGAGGGAAGCTGCCCCGGGGGTGGGGGTGGGGGGCGTAGCAGGGAAAGATTGTGCACCCCTGTCCTAGTCTGTCTTCTTCTGCTAATGCCATTGTAGTTGCTACGGTAATGGAACTCTTTATGGTACAGATGTAATAAATGCTTGTAAAACATCTAAGTATAATCATTTGTAAGTCTTTAAAGGTATTCAAATTGACATTACACTATTTTCGTGGCCCCTTTTCTGATTTGGCGTCTTTGGAAAACCAGTAGAAGGGCCCTGTGCTAAAGTTCTGTACGTTTTGTGCTGTACCTCAGAGGGTTGTTGTCACTTGATTTACCCATCATAACTTTTTTAATGTCTGGCTTCACGTTGCGTAGCCAGCAGCCAGCCTCGCACTGATGAGACCCAAAAGGTTGAAATAGCTGTCTGTGAGTAGGGTTACTGGCTCTGCACTTCTTTAACCCAAGCTGTGCTGAAAAGCTGTGTAATAAGGTAGGCATAAGCCTATAGGGATCCATGTTGAGATGGATACGAAGTAAAGAGTGACACTGTGTGCTCATTTGCATGTCATTACCCAGAATCCCTGGCTGCAGCGCTAGTGGGGAAAGACCGGGTTGCAAACCTGTCTGAGACATGCAAAGGCACCCACAAGTGGTATTTTTACCTACTGTGCTCTCTCTTCTAACTTGCTCAACATTGATCCCATTTAACCCTTTGAGTGCCAGAGGGGCCTGCAGCCCCTCCGGCACTCGCGATCACGTTACCACTTCTCCGAAGAGGCCATGCGATTGATCTGTCACTGATGACGGAATGGGTGGGGAGGAACCCTCTTGATTATAGATCATGTCCGGCACTCCCGAACGCGGTCTCCCCTATAAAATTGAGAAGGAACTTCATGAGGTACCTTACAGTACTACTTCATGGGACCCCTGGAGTGCCAGACCCCATAAAGTACTAGCTACATCTCAAAGGCACCCTAAGAATTAAAACACGTTTGTTCCCAATATGTAGCAACTGCCTCGAATGTGGCACCTCTCGGTATATCCCTGTGGGCAGTTTTTTCAAACAGAAGTCCCACAAATATGTTGTTGTACAAATCCCCTTTACTAGATCTTTCTCAGCCAGGTCCCACACGTCATTGCGAAAATTGTCTGGAAGTTGTGTTATGGAGACGACGTGACATACAAGACACTTTGCGGGTGTCTTTGTTGAGGGCTTCCACTAACGTTTCTTAAATTTGATTTGACGAAACTGCCCCGTTTGTTTTATATCTTCCAGAATTTGTGGCACACATGCTGCTGAACAAATATGTAAGATTTACTGGATATTTGCCATGATGCTGCTAACTAAGTAAACCGAAGAGAGAATTTGGGGTCTAAATATAAAAAATATACTGCGTGTCTAAAATTGTGGCTCCCCCATTTCAGTTTTCTCGAGCAACCTATAGAATTTTTTTTAAAGATATCTCTAATTAAACTTAATTAACCAATTAACCCCAGTTGTAATTATCCCAAAGAAAACTTGCTTCAGTGTGTATTTCCCTGGAATACATTGGCTGTTGGTTGCAGTTAAAAATTGAACTTGGGAACCACTGTCTTAAAGCATGAAAATAAGTTCTAAGTAGAGATGTCCGAAAGCGCAAAGTCACAAACTTCGCAAAGTTTGGATTTTTTTGCGGCTGCAAGAAAGTTACAAACATTTTTACCACCAGCTGTGAATATCTCGTTTAGGGTCAGATTCACTAATGGGTGTCAAGCTTTAGCACACGTTAACTCTCATTCAAGAGAAAGGGAGTTAAGGCGTGCTAAACCTTAGCACCCATTAGTAAGTGTGGCTTTAAAGGAGCAATCCAAGCACTTGTTATTTTTTTTTTTAACAAAGGATTGAAGCAGGGGATTTCAGGAACTGAAACCCATTCGTTTCAGCTCCAGGGACCCCCTGCTTCCGGAGATACTTACCTCTGAAGTAGGTGCCGGTAGCTGCTCCGGCTAAGATAGCTGGGCTTTAAAGTTGAAAGCTCTTGCATCACACACCATTAAGCAAGTTGCACCTGATGATGTCACAGCTTCCTATTGGCCCACAGGGTGCGGGAGCTTTGAAAAGCGCCCATTACGTGATCCCTGCTAGCTGAGCACAGCGGCTACCGGGCCCCTAATACCAAGGTAAGTATCTCCAGAAGCAGGGGGTCACTGGAGCTCCCTGCTTCAATTCTAGTGCTTGGATTTCCTTTTTTTCAGGACCACCTCAACACCAACTCTTGGGTTTGTCAAAAATAGTTAGCCAAGAGTAGAGAATATTGGCTAATGCTGGTGAATTCCATCACTTTTCCCAACGTATGCATTTTGTGACCCTGCAGATTTAAAAATAAACTTTGCTTAAATGTTTTGCTAACACAATCTCAATATAAAAAAAATTCCTTGCAGGAACTTTCACAAACAGGGATAGGATTAAACATATCTAGTTACAAACTGCAGATTAAGAAGCTGTTGGATGCGCTTTTTCCCATTACAGTAAGCAAAATACTTTCTAAGTGGGACTGTAGCTTTACAAATGTTAAACCAGGAGACTTACCAAAGGATATTTTATAATGCCAATGTAATATAAAGCAGCATTTTAATTTTAATGGTATATCATTTCAGTGATAACAGATTTCCGAAATCTCTAACGCAAGTTCCAGACATTCACTTGATTCCTGGCATACGTCAAACAAGCCGCAGTCAAAGTCGCAGTTGCAGTTGCAGTCATTGCCAAGATCCTCATCAGACGTATGGTGATACCTGTGAGATGGGCAACACATGTTGGTCAACATACTTTCACACGCATTTGGTAGCATGACCAGGAAGTCGCAAAAGTGGCAGAACAAGCAGGCGAGGATGAGGGACGCACATTCACCTGTCAATAGAGAAAAGTGAAATTCAATAGCAACATTATGTTATAGTATATATGATTATTAATGATAATATTAATTCCTATATAGCGCTGTCCGTAACATTTTGCAGGCATGAGTCCATTCCCCGTAGAACTTACATTCTTATTTATGGTGTCTGAGGCACAGGGAAATAAGTTGACTTGCCCAAGGTCACAAAGGTACTGTAGATTCTGGGATCAGAACTGAGTTGACCCACTCCAGCCCATCAATATTGTAGATGTGATGGCTTGTTATCATGTGAACAATGTATCTTCACATGTCCCTCTGACCCAGGATGAAGTGTGTTACCAGAGGTCAGAGTCACCCAAGGTTGGGGAAGTACACCAAGAACAGACCTGCTAGGTTTTGAAAGTGCTGTACATGACACTTCCATCTATGAAGAATCCCTTAAAAGGTATCACAACCTACAACAAACACGCACTTCTGCAACGCCATAATAGCCACTAGAATTTTTTACTTAATTTCTGAATTTTTTTATTTTATTTTCCCGGTTCTTCAGAAGAGTACTTAATCTTTGCTCCACCTGATTTTTGTAAGACCCTGAAGAAGGAAAGTAGTAATCAACCCACGCAGGCAAAATATGTCAACATCTAGATAAGCTCACATAAGTACAACTAACTTCCAAGCTTGGTTTGCAATATGAAAACCATTAAATTGTGGAGACTGCACATTCATATTACATTTTGTTCTTCAGCAAATGAGCTGCAATAATTCTAAAATGAAAAGATTTTATAGGGTTACACTGACACATTTAATTGTATGAAATATACAATGTAGAAAATGTAATCATTTTACCCAGTAGTCCATGATGTAATTAACGCTATTCTTATTAGGTACTGTATTTTACATTTATGATAACCCCCCCAACCCTTTTACACCTAGGTAACAGATATTAAATATAAAGCCAAAGAAACGGTGACACATTCTAAGCAGTGTTATACATGTGAATTGCTTTTCTTAAAACATCATTATTTTTTTACATTTATTCGGCTGTGTTTGGAAACTCTAAGAGGAATGGGTAATAGAATATACAATCTTTACTTCTTCAGACATTAATATTCTGAATTGGGATTTAGCAACAAAAAAAAAACCCCACCATGTTTTAATAATAATGTTGCAGCACACACACTTTGATGTGCAGTAAAGATGCTTTTAAATTCCCTTCAGAGCACACACCATGAACTCTGCTAATGGATATAACACATTTTATAAAATCTGCATATGTGAGCCCTTTTAACTGGTTTTAAGAGTGATGGCACACATAAATAATAGATAATAACAATTAGGCATCTATTCCTATTTGGTTCAATAATAACGCCACCACAAAGTGTGCAAAAGGAGTACCCAGCTGTGTTCCATATACTACAGCCAATCTGTTTTAGCTCCACTGTGAAATTGTTAACATTTGTTTCTCATGTACGGTGTTGAGGTTACATAGTACACTATATAGTACATTGTGCAGCATTGTACACTAAACCAGGGGAGCTCAACTCTAGTCCTCAAGCTCTCCCCCCCCCCCCCCAACAACAGGTGAGGTTTTTTAGGACATCCCAGCTTGAGGACAGGTGGTTCAATCATCGGAGGCTCAGATTGAGCCACCTGTGCTGAGCTTGAGGACTGCAGTTGAGCGCCCCTGCATTGATGTATATCTCAGATAGTCCTCACGTTAAGATATACTTACACTTTTAAAAATGTAGCTCTAGAAACCATAAATTAGAGCAACTCAAGAAAAAATATTAGGAAAATAACACCAATGCTGCTTTCTACTGCACTGGAATATAGTAATTGAACTATAGAGAAGGAGCGGCTCAGTGAGTAAAGACACTGACTGACACTGAGATTGCTGCAGGGGAGCCTGGTTCAATTCCCGGTGTCGGCTCCTTGTGACCTTGGGCAAGTCACTTTATCTCCCTGTGCCTCAGGCACCAAAAACATAGATTGTAAGCTCTACGGGGCAGGGACCTGTGCTTGCAAAATGTCTCTGTAAAGCGCTGCGTACAATTAGCAGCGCTATACAAGAACATGCTATTATTATTGAAGAAATAATAAAGCAGTGATTCTAATGATGAGCAATAAGGGTTATAAACCTTTTGAAAACCTTCAGAAGAGGGTACAATTATAGGAGGGGTTTTCGCCGTGTTTGTATCAAGTGTATTTTAAACTTGTTATAAAAAAAAAAGTCGGACTGAAGCATGTAGGCAATTTGTCTTTGTAAACGACCAGTTAATTTTACCTTCGTTATCTGTTTGATGTGATGTTGTTTTGTTTTCTTCGTCGTAGGGAAGTATTTTGTTGCATTCATCACTGGAAGAGAAAGTTCCATGGCGCGTTTTCTTCTCATGACTGGGTTCCTGGAAGGATTCGTCCTCTGTTTCTCCGGTTAGTGTTGCTAGATGTTGGTGAGCGTTCTCTTTCCTGGATTTGTCTTCCGCGCTTCCACTTGCAGGGTGCTTCTCTGAAACAAGCAACTGTGAGCAATCAAACCGGCAACCATGTATGTCCACTTACCTAGCCGGCTCTTTTTTACATTCATTGTATGGAGCTAGGAATTTTAATCCGGCTTCTCCTGTTTTAAACTATCTGCAGTGCCCGGCTTTGCACGGGTTGTGGTACTCTGGAGTCATCTTTTCCATTGCCGACTTGAAACTGTGAATCAATCGATAATGGTGCCCTCTTTAACCCGATCAATAATTACACCTTCCAGTGAGTGAGGCTGCACACCCAACTATAAAAGCCCATGAAATTGACTGTTATTGTTTGTTTTATTAAAAAGTTCAGTATAAACATGCATTACCTCTGTGACCTTTATCTTTCCCCACATTCTCTCTTTCTCTACCACCTTCTCTCTCTCTCCCTCCAAACCCCTCGTTCTCTCCCCTGTCCCCCCTACTCCCCTCATCTCTCTCCCCTCTCTCCCTCATCTCTCTCCCCCTCTTCTCTCTCTCCCCTCTCACATCCTCCCCCCTCCTCTCTCTCCTTCCCCCTCTTCTCTCTTTCCCCCTCTTTTCTCTCTCCTTCTTCTCTCTCCCCTCTTCTCTCTTTCCCCCATCTCTCTCCACCCATATCTCTCTTCCCCCTCATCTCTCTCCTTTCCATCACTTTCCTTTAATATCTTATGATGTCCCCATTTATTTCCGCCTCTCTCTCCTTCTCCAGCATTCTTGCCTTCACCTCGCATCAAAATGTCTCTCTTTCTTTCTACGTCTGCATTCTGTGTAAACGTTTTAGCTATCTGACTCTCCATACAGTATCTGCCACCAGGCTATGTGCATGTTAGATACATAGCCTACCAGGTACCACACCCTCTGGCTGAGTTTCCTGTCAGAGAAATGTTAATCACTCATAGAATGAATGCGTTTAAATTAAAATATCACCTAAGATACTCCTTAATATACCTGCAAAGTTTCAGGTTTCTAGGTTTCATGGTCTTTCATCTATAGCCCTGACAGACAGAATCTTTCATTATTATAATAGATTGGCGCAGTCTGCACACCCACACTGAAGCTATGTCAGCCATCATGCATACTGGCAAATACTGTTTCCAGCCCCAGCTCTGGGACCTGTCTCTCAGTTCTTCCTCACTTCCGACAATTCCGGTCCAAAGAATATGACAGTGAACGCCTTTTCCAGCAATTCTCCATGGAAGAGACTTTAGAGACTGATGAAGGTCCCATCGCCCCATTCCTGCATTATCTTCTCAGTTTCATCTTCCCTTTTGTAAAAAATTCTGCAAGCACAGTCGTAAGTTCCAGCTCAGGTATCTTTACCACCATAGAGACTCTATGTTCCTTTTTCCCTACTGTAGTCGGGATCCCCTTTCTCACTCTAGATGTTGGGGGAGGGTGCACTGCATAGAGAGTACTCCGATACGGACGCTCCCCGTCATGCAAGACACCATGTTCTGGTTGGCACCTGTGTGGACCTAACCTAGACAGAGGTTGCGCCTGCGCAGAGTGTTTGGCCAAAGCCCGCGAAGGAGGAGAGTGCTAATTGGAGGGAGGTAGCGAGGCATGGGTCCAAGCAGCCCCACGGAGACCCCGTGATAGAGTTGAGCCAATGGGCTGAGAGTTGGGAGGAGGAGGAGGAAGGGGTTGCGCGCACGTTGGCTCAGATCTGGCTGGAGAGGAGAGGAGACGGAGCTTCGGAGTAGGGGAGGCCAACCGCCCCTGCGTAGGCCGCCTGCCCCAGGCCCAGTCAGGCCCAGTCAGGCCCTGAGTCCCAGTAGAGACAAGCGGAGCTAGGGATTGCCATAGTGAGGTTCCTGATTCCCGTTAGTGCCATAAGAGCGAAAGCAGGACTGTCTTACTTGGTGGGAGGTCTGGGCTCAGACCCCGCTAACAGCCGCCGCGTGTCTGGGTGGGATCGCCCTGGACCGCCACGTGGGTGGAAGGATGACTTCTATATCCAGCGTAGCCTTTGTGAAGATTGTAGCAGTACCGGGTACCGGAGTACCCGGCAGGTATTTCTACAAGTGCACCAACGGTACCATCATTTAATTCGGGACACTGTTGCTGCACAGTCACACTCACATATACATATCTATTCTGACTCACTTGAGGGTGGGAGGACATATCCCAAGGGGATTGGACACGGGGTGGGATCACCCGGTGGAGGGACCCAGGAGAGTTGGCGTCCGCCGTGACGCAAGTAGAGTGTCTCCTCTAGGGAGTGCGCTGATATCATATATGTGTAAGGTATTGCATGAAAGTAAAGTCGTTTGGTTAAGGTATCCTGCTGTGTGATGGTATTTATCGTGCATACGACCTGCGAAGGTCCACTCCCCCTCTGGCGGGAGCTGTCGCAGGTGGAGGCGCTGCACCCATTATAAGTATTGCGCGAGTACCCCAGGCTCTCCGTGGCAGAGACTTAGGCCCTGCGAGCCTACAGGTGATACAGCACCGAGTAGCGGCCTGTGTTCGATAGGAAGCAGGGCTACACTACATAAAGAGGTTCTCAGTTGGGGACCTCAGTCAATGTTCATCGGTCACTCTGGAGTAAGAAATATGTCTGAGTACTTAGCTGGTGGCCAGAAATTCAATTCAATACAAAACTTTGTAGCCGCTTATGCTGCTTGTGCTCAAACCAAGGTGTCCAGAGTCCTCCTCTGAGGCCTTCACCAACTATTGCCTATCCCTGATCAGCCTTGGATTAATTTGGCAATGGACATTATTATAGTCTCTAGGTTCAGGTTGGTGATTCAATATCCTACCTCAGCCCTATGGATCCGCTTCCTCTCTTAAGACCAGCATCGTTATACTATCCCTCTCTCTCCCTCCCTCCTCTACTCACTCATCCCTATCTCCTCCTCCCTTTTCCCACTCTGCCCCCTCTTCTCACTCCCCCTCTCTTTTCTCTCTCTCCCCCTCTTCTCTCTCCCTCCCATCACTTTCCTTTAATACCTTAAGATGTCCCCAATTCTATCCGCCTCTCTCTCCTTCTCCAGCATTCTTGCTTCTTCCTCCCATGACGTCCTCTATTTCTTTGTCTGTTTTCTGTGTAAACTGGATAGCTAACTGACGCTCATTATCTACCACCAGGCTATGAGCATTATGATGTCACGTACCAGATACGTAGCCTACCAGGTACAACACCCCCAGGCTGACTTGCTTGTCAGATACATTTTAATCCCTTACCAAATTAATGTCTTTAAATAAAAATAAAAAAGAACACACAGATGCATACCCCTGGGGTCTCCTTAATATGCCTGCAAAGTTTCAGGTGTCTAGGTTTCATGGTTTGGGAGTTATGGCCTTGACAGGCAGACAGAATCTCTTTTTCAATGTTTTTATTGTTATAGTTTATAGATACT
This sequence comes from Ascaphus truei, assembly GCF_040206685.1. NCBI lineage: Eukaryota > Metazoa > Chordata > Amphibia > Anura > Ascaphidae > Ascaphus > Ascaphus truei. The sequence goes on from NC_134499.1 coordinate 24,345,302, forward strand.
GTGCGTACTGTAGTAAATACAATCTATAGGGCCATGTTTCCTAAGCAGTCTTCTTCCATATGGAACCTTCTAGTACTGGAACACACCTTACAGCCCACTCAAGTCAATGGGCTGTAAGATCTCCTCCAGCATCAGAAGCTATCTCACTGCAGAAGACTGCATAGCAAATTTGGGCCATACTATCCATTGTCGCAGAAGAATTAATTGTCATCCTCCAACAGAGCAATTTGCCCCATAGTTTAGCCATAGTGCTTAGCTTCTGTCAAACCCTAACCAAATTGATCTTCATAAATCACATTTTCTATAACCACAGGGTGTTCTTTTTTTGTGATAGCAGAATGTGATTTAATTTCTAAATGAAAATAAAACTAGAGCCCTCCCACCTGGATAATAACAAAGGGATATAAAGGTTTGAATGTTTTTTGCCCCAATTATGGGCGCTGTGACATAAAGAGGCTGATAATGAAAAAAAGAAGACATAACAATCTTACTTAAAGATGGGTACTACTCCAGAAGTTCTGGACCAGAATCCAGAAGCTTCTCTACGAGACTCTAGGTCTCGATATCCCACTGGACCCTCTGACATATCTGGTGGGTAAACCTATAGATGACCTGCCCTCCCCAATGTTAAGGCTGATCTCCTCTATCCTAACTGCCACCAGGTGCTCAATCGCAGCGGCCTGGAAACAAATAAAAGCACCTTCCAGTACAGTTGTCAATAGAATAAACATGGTCATGAGCATGGAAAGGCTTACAGCCATGCTGAAACAAAGAATGCCTCAATTTTACAAAATCTGGGAACCGTGGCCGGGTGCCGTCCCCCACAGATCCTTCCGATCCTAGCTCTAACATGAACCCCAAGAGTACCGGAATTGGAGTCGACTGCCTCGGTACATTCCCTTTAACCCCCCCTCCCCCCGTCTCTCTCTGTCTCTCCCATCTCCCCCCTCCCTTTGTCTCGCCCTTTAACCCATCTTTAAGTAAAGAGAAAATCAGTTTATTGGTGTTGATTTATACAATCCGCAGTCATGTGCCTATGACTTCACTGTCAGTGATAATATGCTATTACTGTTTGTATTTTTGTTGCAAAACCCCAATAAACGAAAAAGATTGGTAAAAAAAAAAAAAGATGGATACTACACTACAGCTGCAGCGGCCGTTATTCAAACACTTCACGCGTTGTGTACATCGGAATACCCATGCCATGACGCGGGATGTCTTCCACCTTACCGCCTTATGACGCGAGTGCAGCGAGTGCAGAAAATTGCATTTTAAAGTTCTGTTTTTTAAACACCTGAAATTGACACAGTAGCACAGTACTGTACACATTGCAATTCATTCATTTCATTGCACCCAAAGAAACAGAATCCATGAAATTCAACAAAGCAATCGCGATAAGCGCGGGTGCCTGGGGCGATTGGCCGCGTTCATGCTGCGTGGAGTACAGCAGAGCACACGAAATTGGCGCCATGATTTGTTTGAATAATGGCTGCTGTAGCTGTATGTAGAAATGTTCAGGATTAGTGCATCCGATATATGTATATCTTTATTTATACAGAGCATCCATGTACGTAGCGCTTCACACGTGACATAATAATATAACACATAATGGGAATAAGCGATTGAGACATAAAAGTAACAATAGGAAAAGGAGTCCCTGTCCCAAAATAATGGTAAGTAGGAAGGACATACAGAGACAGTAGGAAGGTGTTCTAGTAAGTGCGCCTGTAAGGGGCCACGGTCGATGTATGAGATATATAGTATCAGCCACAGAGCTACCCATATGCTTCGTTAAGGAGGTGTGCTTTAAGATGGGTCTTAAAGGTGGATAGAGGGTGCTAGTCAGATATTGAGGGGAAGGACATTCCAGAGGCGTGGGGAAGTGAGTCTGAAAGGTTTTAGGTGGGAGAGGGCTTTAGATACAAAAGGGCTAGAGAGAAGATATCCTTGAGCAGAACGCAAGAGTCGGGACAGCGAAGGATTAGGGCTGAGATGGAAGGAGGGGCAGAAAAGCGTATAGCCTTAAAAGTGAGGAGGAGACTTTTCTGTGTAATACGGGATTTGATAGGAATCCAGGAGAGGGATTTCAGCAGGGGAGACGTTGGGACAGATTTAGGAGAGAGTAAAGTGATTCTAGCAGCATCATTTAGGATAGATTGAAGGGGAGACAGGTGAGAGGCAGGAAGGCTGGACAGTAGAAAGTTACAATAGTTGAGAAGGGAGAGAATGAGGGCATGCTGTATACTTTTAGCAATAGAGCAACAGAGGAAAAGGTGTATCTTTGCGATGTTTCGGAGGGTTCAGCTGTATAGTTATTAATAAACATGGTGGTGCGTTTTAAAGAGATCGGAGAGTGTGAAGGAGAAGTGAGTGGTCAACAGTATCAAAGGCAGCAGATATGGGTAAAAGGTATCATAGGAGAGTCTTTGACTGAGCCACTGATTGAGTCTCCTTTGCTGAAGAAGGGATAGCCTGAAAACCTGACCTGTTGGTGGCCACCAAGGACTGGAGTTGGCCACCTCTGGTTTAGAGTGACAGTTGCTTTGTATCGAGGAAGCAGGAAATATGGTGATATTTCTTGTATTTGAGGCTGCATGCAATAACTTCTAGCTCTGATCATCTTTTATGCCAACTACAGGTTCATGCTAAACTACAGTACTTAGCTAAAGTTTAGAAGAAAGGGAGCCATATGCATATCAGAGTTACTACTTGGGGTAACATCCCTTCATCTACAGGGTTACCAGTATGGTTAGCGTGTACCGGGCCCCACCCTGTGTTGCCATGGGATCATGACCTCACAGAGAGTACATAAGGGGAGGGGAATGTTTGAGAAGGTTAGGTTCCAGGAGGACAAGAGGAGAGCAGCATCAGGGTGGAGAGATAGGGATGTTTATTATACAATAGCACAGACCAGGTCCCTCTCTTCTTTATTGTGTTGTACAGGGACAGTATCCTGGTTAAGTTAATATTCTTCTGGAATCCTAAGGGAGTCCAATATAAGTTTCAAAGTATGAAAACAGCATGCCATAGAGGGCCTCTGTAACGATGACCCTGTGTGTCGGCGGATCGACTCTAACCATGGATCTGCATTAACAGTCCTTTCCAGCTGCAGGGAAGTGGCAGTTCCCACACAGACCAAAGGTATTGGGGTCACTTGTACAGGACCCGCTAGGAGTGCCAATGGGCCTAGCATTGCTGGGATAATACAGAGGGGTATCTCGAACAGAAAAGGAGGGGGGCCCAGGTCTCAGAACAGTTAAGCATCTAAGAGATATACCTCCATCTGAGCGTTGAGTAGGCATTGATGGAAGCACATAAAGCATCGATAACAATAAAGAAATAAAGTGCCCCCATGCCTGGGGACCTGAATAAAAGACTCTTGTATGACAAAAGTTCCTGGCATCCATTATGCCACAAACTTGCTACCTCATCACCCAGCCACCTGAATCCAGCACCCTGAGTCAAGGGAACCCATGTGGAGTAGCCATACATACAGTAACACACCAATGTAATCTCCCTAGAGGCCATGCAGGGGGGTTACGTTAGTATTAAGGGCACATGGTTGTTTAAAACTGATTATTTTGGACTTCACTGAGAGCACAAAAAAAGGAACAGACATTGGTGCACATGCATCAGTGGCGTAGCTATAGCACTGGCAAAGTCCGAGGGGCCTGCTCTCTAGGGTGACCATATTTGTCTGCGCAAATCTGCTGATCTGCTTGCCAACTGCGCATGCACAATCGGCACTTGCTGACTGCGCATGCGCGATTGAAATTTGCTGGCTGTTCGTGCGCATGAGCGATCGGCGTATGCCGGTTGCTCATGCGCATGCGTGACCGGCAAGCTCCGATCATCCATGCACAGTCGATCACGCATGCGCATAAGCAAACAACAACATGCCTAGCTACGTCACTGGTTATCATACCCGTTCCACCCTTAACGCCGGAACGGATGCGATAATCCGTAGTATCATTTGAAGCATGTGCCCAATTGACCAGATATTGCCAGAATGCACAAATCTATGCAATTTATCAAGCTAATTAAAAAAGTGGGAAAATTGTTAGTTGGTCTTCTGAACAATGCTATGAAAGATCATGGGAATTAAAAAGGAGAATATATACAGAATACCAATACCTTGTTCAACATTGATCAATAAATTAAAGTCGTACATGCTGTACCCTGTTTAAGGTACTGTATAGGTTATAAAGATTCATTTTTATAAAGCTTGAACATTTTCACCAATGAGGACAGAGAGGAATCTAAATTATTGATATACTACTGTCTGTTCATCTTCTTTGGGCTATATATTAAATAGATGGGCAGAAATGGTTGACAGATAGAAAATCTTTGATGATTATGGAGATTGCAGAGCTATTTACTTGCAGAGATAATTAACAATCAATCCAAATTATCACACACAGTCAGACTTCCTGTAATTTGAATTGCCTTTGCAAAAGGTAATTCATAAAGACAAAAGTTGTATAAAGTTACTGGTGTGTAAGAAAATGAAAGTTATAGATGTTTTTTTTTTTTTTAAATCTTTCTGCATTTGACAAGATTATTCATTCAATATATGAAAAAGATTTTACTTTCTTGAAGAAGTTTATTTTTAAGACTATCCTATTTATTTTCTAACAGAGCAACATTTCTGTTAAATAATACACTAGTACTGTTAGAAACCATTATTACTAAATGACAACTGAACAAGTTCTTAAAGCCGCAGTCCCCACTCTTTTAATTTGTTATATATATTCATACATACACACCTGACCCTGCTGATCTGTGGTTCTCTAACCACCATGTTTCCGAGATATTGCCTATGTGAGGCACACAAAAAACTACTAATATGGTCATGGGGTCACCAATAGAATGTTGGAACGTCATCTCCCGATAACACTGTAGCTTTCTATATGCTGCTGGAGCTAGGTTGAACCCTGTGGCTATATAGCAGGGAGAGACAACTGCAGTCCCCAAAAGCTACCAACGGGTCATATTTTCAGGATATCAAAGACTGAGCCACTGATTGACCCAACTGTGCTGAAGAAGGGATATCCTAAAAACCTAACCTGTTGATGTTCTGACTCATGTGAGTGAGTAATGCTAAAGACCACAACAGTAAGATGGGTAAATGAGTGAATAGCCAGATACTTGTGGGGGGACCCCTGGACATAAGCTTGATAGAAGACAGTTACTGGGATGCAAGTCCTGGATAATAAGCTCACTAATAAGTGACGCTAATGTAAACAGTAATACCAGGAAAAATAAGCATGATCACACCCTGGGATGTACAGTACCAACTGTCTTAACAAAGTCCTGAACAGGAAAACATGTAGCAAGCGGTTAACTCACTCTGAGTGCTGCAACGTCCGTGCGATCCACAGGTAAGGGGTCCCCAGGTGTGCTTCTGTCCGAAGGGTAAACTGATAGAAAGGAAGAGAACTGGCAGAGCACTACTGTAGATATCCAGAAAAAAAGTAGAGAGGAGGGTGCGTATCCCATAAAAAAGTTATTTATTGGTCATGGAAAAAAGGGCAACGGAGAGCCCCACCAACGTTTCACGCTTCTCAGAGCGCTTTCTCAACTGCAGTCCCCAAAAGCTACCAGCGGGCCATATTTTCAGGATGTCCCTGCTTATCCCATTCACAGACTGAGCCACTGATTGACCCACCTGTGCTGAAGAAGGGATATCCTAAAAACCTAACCTGTTGATGTTCTGACTCAAGCACACTGTGGCAAGTGGTAGAGACAGGCAGTCAACTCACTCCTCGTAGATGCACCTAGAGTCCTTCTTCCTTTTGTGCTTTTATTGTAAAAAAAAAAAAAAGGAACAATAAACAAAAAGGGGGGGGAACTGGGCAGGTGGCAAAAGTGAGGGAGAGGTATGTTATGATCATTCTACCAGGAGATGGGACAACTGACTGCTCCTGAAGGCTGCCGGTTGGAAGAGAGAGGCCTGCTTTTCTGTCCATTCAGGAACAAGTAATGGGGTAAACCACTAACGGGAGGATAGCCAAACCATCTCAGATTTGAGCAGAGGGGGGTTGCTAAGGCAACAGGCTGGGAAGCCACAAGGGAAAGCATCAATGTTGCAAATGGCGACTGAAGAGTAATGGCTGCCTCAGAACAGGGACAAACATGCAGAGAGGTTCCAGGATGGTTGGTATCTCTTGAGGACTGGAGTAGGCTACCCCTGCTATATACCGTAGTGTCCACGAGGTAAGTATTTTTTTGCCTGGTAGAGGAATTGCTAATATCTCAAAAACCGCGAGGTCTCCGGAGGTCGGGAGACCACGAATCCGTTAAGGGGATGTTAAAAAAAAAAAAAAAAAAAATGAAAATACCCTGCCAAACGAGCAGAGAAAACATTGGCGACTGTTGCTTTAAAATCCACTCTCAAAGTCACAGGAAAGAGGGTGCAATTAACGGTCTCAATTTCTCCTTTTATGCAATTATTACCAGTTCAGTTTGTGGTTCTGTCTGCATTATGTCTTTCATCAATTTAATGTTTGATCAGAGTGTCTGAAGAAATAAAGATTATGCTACCCTAGCATAAAAGCGTGGTTAACAATTTTTATATTTTGAAGCTGAACTGTATGGATTAATAATGGACTGAGAGCCTGGAAATACAAATGAAGCCAAATAGGCTTTTAACAAAGCATTATGTACAAATTGGAATCATTTAGTGTCAATGTTATATATGAATATGAAAAATAACATCATAATTAGAAAAGAGGCTGAATACAGTACAATGTTACAGTGGCTACCAGTATACAGCATGTAAGGGTTTCCAAAGCACCAACTATTAACTAAATTGGGATTGTATCCATGGCTGACACATCCACATTCATTGACAAGGTTTAACCACTTACTCTGTAAAAGATCTTCAAAAGACTGATTGCATTGTGATCTGTTTATGACTGATATGGTTTTTAAATAGAGTTATCTACAGTATTCTTCAGTCTTAGGATTTACATTAATTTAGAATTGCTTCTCTCCTTAAGGTGTCCTTAACAACAGTTTTCTGTACAAGAAACCCTTTTGTGCAACCTCTCCTGCTAGCTCCACACATCCAGATTGCACAGTACTGTATATATCTTCCTTATCAAGGCTAGGTCTGCTTTACTACGGGAAAACAATCAGCGCCGCCCTTTGCTAGAATAACAAGTTGAAACATTAGTTCTTTCTTCTCAAAAGATCTGCTTTATCTGGACCTCCCAGGGGTCTAAGCCGACAGAAAACCACAAGCCATAACATGTTTCACACCCAGTGGGTGCTTCCTCAGAGGCAGGGCCGCTGACAGATTTCCCGGGGCCCAGAACAAGAGTTTTGAAGCCCCCCCCCCCATGCCGGTGGCCTTGCGAGCCCCACCTTCACACCTTTCTTTCTCTCCCCCCTCTCTCACTCTTCCCCCCTCTCTTCCTCGCTCACTCTCCCCCCTCACCCCTCTCTCTTTCTCCCTACCTTTCTTGCACCCCCTCTCTACTCTCCCTCTCCTCCCTCTCTGCTATAACTCAATTACCCCCTTCTCAGTCAATGACGCTCCCTCAATCCCCCCTTCTCCCACTCATTCCCCCCTCCTCAGATACAAGCACCACTAACCCCCAAATACAAACACCACCACCCCCCAGATACAAGCACCACTAACCCCCCAAATACAAACACCACTACCCCCCCAGATACAAGCACCACTAACCCCCCATATACAAACACCACTAACCCCCCAGATACAAACACCATTAACCCCCCAAATACAAACACCACCAACCCCCAGATACAAACACCACTACCCCCCCAGATACAAACACCACTACCCCCCAGGTACAAATGCCACTAGCCCCCAGGTACAAATGCCACTAGCCCCCCCAGATACAAACACCACTACCCCCCCAGATACAACCACCACTAACTCCTAGATACAAATAACACTACCCACCCAGATACGCACTTACCTTTTTGGTGGTCTCAGACCCCTGGTGCCCCACTCTCCCCAGCTGCTATGGGCCTCTCTCCAATGCCAGGCCTGCCTCTGTCTCCCATCAGGGTGTGCCAGAATCTGGGCCCAACTTCCAGGCGTGCCCAGCTTCTGGTGCACACCAACGGGAGAGAGATGCCCGGCGTGGGAAGAGCCGGGCCCCAGCGGTGACAAACAGAGACCTGGTAGCTGAATGCAGAAGTTGGGCCTGATATCTGGCCAGGCCCAACTTGCAGTGCCGGCCGAGCAGCCACCAGGTGCGGGACTCTTGTCCCAACTCTCCCCCCCCTGTTGGCGGCCCTGCTCAGAGCCATGCTTTACTACTGAAGAAAAATTATAACTTCGTACAATGTTGAGGATGATGGTTCAAGCCAGATGGACACTTCCTAAGCACCAAGTCATCAAGTAGTAGTCAAATATTAAAGATGAGCAGAGGTGTGGCAGCACTAGATTTATCATAGAAAACAAAAATAGTATGTGTAACCCTTCTATTTCTAGACTTCAGATGGATACCTGGTGCTGAGATGGGGGCCCGAGTCGTTTATTGCTACTCGATATGCAACACGTGGCTTACGGTCAGACAGCAGGAAATAAGTACACGGCGTTTGTGATATAACTGATTTTATATAACTGTTACCAAGTCTTAGGAACATTGTGATCCTCAACAAAGGATCACTGCACTCATGATACAGCATATATCATAATACTTCACATAAACGCTGCACGGGTGTATGTCAGTGAGTATTGAGAGTGGGCCACCCCATCCTGGGTATATGGGCCTGTGTAATGGTGCCGGCACAACATGGGAACTCTTAATGCACGAAAGGGTTGCGGGCCTGTACTTTCCAAAGGTGCCACTTTAACTGCAGCCATTGAAGGTCCCCTCTGACAGCGCCTGAGGCCCCGTGCAGCTCCCAGGCGTACTCCCCTGACTTTGGTAATGGGACTCAAGCTGGCCCTCGGTAACTCTCGATCGAGACTGGAGGCATTCAGGCTTGTGCAGATATGACTCATGCCTGTCATGCCCGCCCCTCTTCAATGCTCCTCTTTCTCTTAGTCCCACCTCTTCCACAACCTTTGTTACTGGCTGCTCTTACGTCCATCATCAGTCACATGTTCCTAGCACATGAGAGAGAAACCTGCCAGGGGGCAGTGTGAGGTTATTGCTTGTATCACATAGGGGGTTACATATGGAATTTACATATATCAAAGACAATATTTTTGACTATTTGCTAGTAGGAATGTTTTTCTTTCTTGGCGCAGAAATAGATCTCTTAATAAACTCTCACTTTTTTTTACACTAAAGGTGCCATGGAGTGCCAGCTCGTTACTTTCCTCATGGGTGCAGAAATAAAACCATGGTAGAAGCATATTTACTGAGGAACCTATTACATTTTAAACATGACAGTAAAATAATGCAATACAATAAAAATAAAATATTGCCAGCAAATGTGGACAATTATCCCACCTTATTTTAATAATGTACTTAAATATAGGCAGGTTAAGTAAATGAAGAGATAGAGGTGGAGTTAACAAATGCGTGTGTTATATACGAAAGGGGATTTTCTATATTGGCCAAAGTGGCCGGCCGAGCTGTTTTCGTCTGAAATTCCCCATTGAGGTCAATGCAGAATTTTGCCCCAAAACGGACCAATTGGCCATTTCAGCTGATATAAAAAAAGCCCCAAAGTATCACAAATATCAGGGACTCCTGTTTTTTCCTTGATATTTTGGATATCATTGTGTCTCAGGCATGCCATTTTTTCCATGTATGTACTGTATTAGCCTCCACCATCTCTTATAATAGACTGAGCCAGCCCATGTATATTCTGGAATGTCACTGAAGACCACCTCCAATTTGTTTACATTCTTCTACAGAGGTGAAGGTGACCTGCAGACCAAAACACATTCCTCTTACTATAGGTGAGATTCTTAAGAACTGCTGGGGCAGTCCAAATATTCCACCAAGATCAGTATCCTTTCTCTAATAGTGGCAAGTACTGGAAGACCATAAGAGTAACCAAAAGGCCAGGTTGTCAAGATTTCTCTAGTCAACACTTAATTAAACAATGAAACTACAGTGGCTCAAGTTATCACTGAGACTACTTGCTTAGGTATGGGCTTTCATGAATGCTTGGCCTGTGGTTGTTCTTGGGGACAGAACTTGGGAAAAGCTGGTCTAGGTAATCTATCAAGGGGTATTCCTGGTTTCTGCTGGTGATATATTTTCCAAGAGCAACTCAGCACTCAGCTGTCCTTTTCTACTGCTCTGTTATACTGTTTGTCTATTTTATTAATGTAGCGGGGTACCCCCTGGCTACTATTCTACCCAATGGGCTGGCAGTAAACCCTGTTATTTACAGGCTTGCCAGTAGTTGGAATGGGGTTTTCCCCTTCACCTTTGGTACTGCACTTGAGTGACAGCAGGGAGGTGGTACATCCTGTTGTAGCTGGGACAACGGGGTGCCCGCCTTCTGGCTGTACTTAAGGGCAGGACCGCCCTAAATTTGGAGGTTGTTCCTTCCCTCTGAGGAAGAAAGGTAACACGACTGGGAGCCTGAGATTGGGGCCTACCCATGTGCTCTTCCCTGTGGGGAGGAGTGAGTGTGAACCCATACCTCTGCCTCCGCTAGGGATGTGGGGAAGAGCTAGGACGGCTGCGGGTGCCCTTGGCCTGTAGTGACGGTCCATCTCCAGTGAGAGCTGATCTAAGGAGACTGTAATCGGCACAAGACTGCTGCGTAGCTGTTGTGTTACTGCAAAGTGTGTAGTAATAAACCATTCCTGTTTGCAATATACCTCCCCCGCCCCAAAGTCATCGCGGACAAATCAGCCCTCTTGTTACCAGCAGGTATGCACCCCACACACACTGTAATGGCTCCTATCTGCGATGGGGGGAGGGAGGGGGGAGTAAACACTGTTACATTCACATTATATAAATGTAACCCTGTTGTCCCCCCCCATACCCCCCCCACCCCCCAATCGCAGATAGGGTCTATTATGGGGAAAGCTACACCAGTTACTGGAAGTAGTGGTGCATACCTGCTGATAAACAGTAGCCCTGAGTCTCCCGCATGATGTTAGGGGATAGCAACAAGACAGGCTTCTGGGGTATAACCTGACTCGTACTCACGGTGACAGGGCCTCCATCTCTTGCAGCCCCCAGGATATGGGGGGAAGTCTCTGCTTGAGAGTCTCTTTCTCCTTCTTCCCAATAGACTTCAATCTCAGGACAGAAGTATATTAAACAGTAGGTCTTTATTCACTATGCACACAGCACTGCAGTCACTCAGCAGATCTAGGGTCTGCACTCCCAGCCAGCAGGCACCATGAGAAGTCCTAGCTCTTCCCTTACTCTCTGATAGAGTAAGGGGAACAGTCTCCCACCGCTCCCCTAAGGGAGGGCACACAGTGTGCAGAGCCCTGCACACTGCTCTTGGATAGATACAACAAATTATGTGCATAGAGCCTACACTACCATTGTGACTATGGGGCTGGCTCATTCAAATTGGAGATCTTAGTTACTAGATTGAATATCTATATCAAGGGGTGCACTGTGCTCGTGTAAATGTGAAGCTCCCTCTACTTCCATTTATGTCACTGTGGGACTTTGGCAGCCCCAAATGACAGACATAGTAGATGCCAAGATGTTACAGCATGAGTTCTAATATTGGAGCTCCGATCGTTATATAATATAGGCGTTCCACGCAGTATCAGCAGCGATGTACTCACTCCAGTACAGGCATTTTCATTGCTTAAAGCACGGGTGGTCAACTCCAGTCCTCAAGCCCCCTCCCCACACAACAGGCCAAGGTTTTAAGGATATCCCTGCTTCAGCACAGTCGAAGACTGAGCCACGGTGCTGAAGCAGGGATATCCTTAAAACCTGACCTGTTGGAGCACCACTGGCTTAAAGGGGGGCTTCCCAAACAAAGATTAAAATTAAACGAACGATACAGCTCTCATAAGAATTGAAGCTTAGTGAATAGTTAGAACCTATTAAAGATGAATGCTCGCCCTTCCTGGGCCACCTGAGGCCATGTTAACTATGCGGTGACATAAAATACCTCCCGGAACCAGAAGACACCGGTAAGCCCTTTCATTTGATTTGAGTTATTTGATAGTAGTAGAAAACGGCAGCGTAATGATGTGTGTGAATGAAAGTAGATGTGTATTCTGCTCTGAAAGAATGCCGATTAGGAATCATCACCTTAACACTCCTGTCAGCTTCACTAAAGCATTGTGGGATTTTTTTTGTCCCACTTTTCCTAAAATATGAAATTCTATTTTTTTTTCTTTTTCAGTTCACTGCACAAACTGAGATGGGTGTTTGCACCCTCTGTATATCCTGTTTCCTCCCGTGTTATTTGACATGTTGAAAGCGCACTACACCTGTTCCCCACCCTATCATCACTACTGCTGATCAGTTGCTATATGAACTGGTGACAAGTATCTCACTGTATAGTGAGAACATTATTCTTTTATCCCTTGCCTGTATCAGCAAATAACATTCATGTTAAAATAACGGTATGTTATTTCTAACTCTGCTGCTATCAAAGCAGGTGCCAGATACAAGACAACTGATACATTTAATATGCTTGCTTCCTTATTTAACCCTTTAGCTGCTTGTGTACATGATACAATAAACTGCATTTCCCTATTGAATGTTAAGTCTTAATGCAGCAGAACCTGCCTAATTGTACTCATTTTTGTCAATGTAAATTTAATTATAGGATTGAAGCGGGGGATCTCCGGAGCTGAACTGTGTTTATTTCAGCTCCGGGGACCCCCTGCTTCCAGAGATACTTACCTTCGTAGTTGCTGACAGTATGTGCTGCTGGGGAACTGTGTGCCTAACATAATGGTGTTGTTTATATGTCCTACGTCACGCGGGCCAATAGGAAGCCGCGACGCCATTCCTTGCGGCTTCCTATTGGCCCTTATGTCTCCTGAATGAAGCATCAGAGATCTATCAACAATATAAATGTCAAAGACGTTGAACAGCACAGACCATGGCTTTAACCCTTTGAATGTCAGAGTGCCCTCCAGCAAATCTCCGGCACATCTCGATCACGTGATGTCACTGATTACGGAGGAGCCCTCCTCTTCCATTCCCCTAAGTGCCCTATCGTATTCTCGCCTTGTAAATGAGCAACAAAAGTCCAGGTTGTAGCCAACTACATCATAATGCCCCTGTAGTGCCCGACCCCGTGACATAGTGGCTATTACATAGGGTACGCAAGGGGTTAAGTGGTAGATATCTACAAAAGAAAACCGCCGTATCAAAACAATTATCAGGGGATATGTTCGAGACAGCGTGTATACTCATTGGTTTGTGAATGTTGTCTAGCTCTCATGAGCTTGACACACAGGTAAAACGTATTTCTTTCACACAGGATTTAGAGCGAAAAGACCCACTAACTCTCCCTGAGTGGGATGTGAGAACCTCAATGGAACTGTGAGTAAGTTCAGTAATGCCCATACTGTGTGTATATATATATATATATAGTACTGTACACTACATGGTCTGTGCAGTTAACTCATTTCTTCATATAGAGTACCACAATGACTGGACTGCATAGGCAGAACTATTTATATTTTGCAAATGGCTATTTAGTTAGCACATTGGGATTTTTGTGTCCTTCATCCTTTTTCTGTTGAAATGACAAGAATAGCAACGCAGGCAGCCGTGACCCCCGGGCAATAGACAAAAAGAGGAACCCATGCTCAAAAATTCCTAATAAATACTATACAAACTCTCTACATTTATATATATATGTATCGCCCAAAGAAGAGAGCAGTGTATCTCGAAAGCTCGCACAAATAAAAGCATTTAGTTAGCCACAGAACGGTATTGAGTATTTGTTTTTGATTATATATATATATATATATACATACTGCTGCGGCCGAGTTTATTCGAGCATTTGCCCGTTCTCGGCCGCAGCAGTAACCTGGCGCGCGCCAGAGGGTGCCGGGCGCGCGCCGAAGACACGGAGGAGCGCCCTCCGATCGGGGCTTTCTCTCTCCCGCTGCCGGGTCCGCCGGGTCCCCCGGAACCCCCTGCCGCCGTCCCCCACATCGCGGGACACCAGGGCTCCCTCGGGGAGCCCTGGACGCACGTGCAGGGGGCGCAGGCACCCGATGACGCGTGACCGCGCGTCGATGACGCGCGGCGCGTCGATGACGCGCGGCACGCCGAGGGAGTGCGGCTAGCATGCCGGGGCATCCCCAGGCTTGCGGAGCTAGCCGCACTCAAATAAAATGTGCCGCCTCTGTATATATATATAGTCATTTACTCTGCACTATATAAATATATATATATATATATATATAGTCATTGTATGGAGATTTGCACTCACGGTTTAGTTTAGGAGGCAGATGCTTGTCCCATACGTAGCATATAGACGTGTGGTAACCAGGGGCTCCTGATGACCAAAGAAGACAGCACACTGCAAGGTTGATCAACCTTGCAGTGTGCTGTCTTCTTTGGTCATCAGCATCCCCTGGTTACCACACGTCTATATATATATATTGCAGAGTAAATTACTTCAGTATTAGGTGATACCTTGTTTATTTGGACTAACAATTGGTACTAAGACAAGCTTCCGATAGTTTTCTTTCTTCCTCAGGTCAACAATACTGATTTACAAAGATTTCTTTAGCTTAACACATATAGTAATTCAGAAATCAATCTGAAACATGTGACTGCTTCACATCTTGTGTGTATATATAACGTTATATAGATCGTCATATATGTATAGATAGATTATGAACGGTGTTATCCATGACAACACCTAAACCATACCAAAAACACAAGAATGATAATAAGGAATTAAACTATGACAGATTGGGTTCTTCCACTGCTAATGTCTAAGAAAGTACAAGGCTCTAAATAAACCATTATAAAACACCCCAAAGTATGTGATCAGCTTATTTTTACGTGAGCATTTGTCTCATGGAAGGCTTATTTTCTTGGTTGTGCAAATTTCCATGAAAGTATTAACACAATGCAATATGATTTGGGCTAAATGTTTGAAGAAATTATAAATCTAGGGTTATTAATTTCTACAGCCAATGTAAACGTATAGCCATGGAAGAGGTTTTGAGTTTTATGACTAATAATGACCTTCCATTGCAATACGAGAAGATTTTAATAGTCCTGGTGATCTCGGGTGTAGTGATTCAACTGATACAATAGTCCCATTAAATGTTTTAAGGAGGTGATGAATATATGGAACCATGTACTAACTTGCTTAATGAATGCACTTCTGACTCAACCCACGACCATGAAAAAAAGAGATGATTACCCTAATACTGAAATGGTAGCTTGTAATAATCTTCATCAAGTCTAAATTAGACTATTACTGTATATACAGTTTGAGTATTAGACACCATTTTTCTATTTATTTAGATAACCCTACTTTTAAGCAGCAATACGTATTTCATTTATAGTTTGTTTTTATTACAGGATTGAAGCAGTGGGTCTCAAGAGCTGAACCCCCATTCATTTCAGCTTGAGGGGTCCCCTGCTTCCAGAGATACTTACCTCATTGGGGTGATGATATCTCATCAAAGTGTAAATGTCTCACATCATGCGGGCCAATAGAAAACCACCCCAAATGATATCATGGCTTCCTATCGACCCGAGTGACGCCATTTGGTTAGGCCCACAGTTCCTGGCTGCATAGGTACCGGCACTCCGTGAGGTTAGTACCTCGGGAAGCAGGGGGTCCCCCAGAGCTGAAATTAAAACAGTTCAGCTCCGGAGAACCTCTTCTTCAATCCTGTAATAATAAAAACACAATAAATTAAAGCAGTATTGCTGCTTTAACTTAAAACTATGCATATACTACATGGTTTGTTTGTTTTCAATGAAATAATCGAAGAAGGTTACGTTGTAATTAAGTGGTAAAGTCTATACAGTGCGAAACTGCCAATCGGGCCATTTTTGGTCGCAATTCCCCATTGACCTCAGGGTAGAGCCACAGAGCTCTGTTGAATGTTTTGTTGGGTTGTTACCCCATTTAACGTATCGATAGTCGTAACGCAGTGTAACAATGCGTTCGCATTAGCCAGCGTAATATCCGATTGCTAATTTTTAATGGACGTCCGACATATTCATTTGCGAATGAGCCGTTAGCATAACATCGAATATCCCCAAATCTCTGTTAATGTTAGCGCATGGAAATAATGGGGAGGGAGAGGTCGGACTTAGTAGCGCCTCCACTTGTATACGTGTCCCCTCAATCTCCCCTCCAAATAAATGAAGGAGTGATGCCTGTGCTGAAAAAAGAGCACAACTGAGGAACCCTGGGAGATATGCTAATGGCTATGTAATGTATATTTAATTGAGTCCCATCCCACACTTCCTAAAAGGATGTCAATAAGAACTATATTGAGTTGACAAGCCTACGGCACCTAGTGACTGAAAAGGTGTACTGGTGTCAGACCCAACAGGGTTAAAACCCACACGCTCCGTTACTTTGGGCATTAGCTCTAGTAGTGTGAGATAAAACAGCTGATGAGTAGTGGCTAAAAAACACTCTTCTTCCATGAGACACCTCCTGGCACGGGAAGACACCTTACAGCTCATTTATTTAAATAGGCTGTCATGTATTCCAGCACCGAAGGTGCTTTATGACAGAACACTGCTTAGTAAATATGGCCCACTGTCTTTATCCTTTATAAGATTAGAAGTACTAACTCAAGTCACCAGGTCACTTTGTTATAGTACTTTCTCTCTGCAGCTGCTTTATTTGCTGTGCTTCACCCTGTTTTGATTTGTTTGTGTTGGAAAACGTTTGTTTTATTTAATCTCATTAACTCATAGCCCTCGGTACAGATGTTATTTTGTGCTTGAAGTTCTTGCAATGTAACAATCCTTATCAAAGTTCAACAAAATAGCTATCCCTTGGAGATATGTTAATAGACAGTGACCACCAAGGCCATCAGCTGGTTTGCTCACACTGCTAGACCTGATGCGCAGAGTAGCAGAGGTTGTGGGTTCTAATCCTGTTGGGTCTGACATCAATACACCATTTAAGTCATTAGATGCCTTAGGCTTGTCAACTTGGTATAGTTCTTATGGACATCCTTTCATGACGTGTGGAATAAATACAGCTGGAGACACTACTAAATTGGAACTCCACCTCCATCTCTTCCTTTCTTCTTGACTTGTGAGAATGTTTCTCACTTTGCTCATGAACACAAACAAATTAATAATGACAGTACAGGTAGGTGTTTCTGTGCTGGAATTTGACTTTTGATGCTTGGCAATTTCTTTACTAAATTTGCCATTTTTGTGAAATATTCCACAAAAATTATCGGCAAACTTCGACTGACTCACGCAATCCTGCAACAACAAAAAAAGGAGCACCACATCTCTATTTCTGACATGAAAGATGTGCGCTGTGTTTTGCTTTACTTTGAAGCAAATTATCATGTGCTAGAGAGGCTTGTGATTACTGCCAGATTTTTACATTATATAGAATGATTAATACAGATGTAGCAGGCGTTAATGCCCTCCCTGGTGAGTTGCAGCAGGTATACACAACGGGAGCAGACACCAAGGTGACTACACTACCCCGGTGTGAAACAGGGACATGGCTAACCCGTTATTGCACCCGCTGGCAGGCGCCAGCAAGTACACCGCCTGTCACATCTCTATGGAATCACTTGCATCATTTATGCAGTGCACAGAAGCTTATGTATAGAAAAAGGCTGTGTGTTGCTCCAAAAAAAAATATCAAGGTGATAAAGAGCCTTGCTCGAAACGCGTTGGTGTGGGCTTGGTCCCCACATGCTGCTTTTTAAAATGTTCCATTAAATTTGATATTTTTTTCTCCATGGGTACACTTTTTGCCTGACTGATTTATCTGCTTGGAAATAGTGCTCAGTTTTCTTTTTTCTTGTTCCATAGAAGCTTATGGAGTTATAATTATCCCAACAGCATATATATTTGTAAAGGGTTATTATTTTTTTCCTGCGCATAGAATGAAACACTAAATTAATGTGATTTAGAAGCAGGACCCATTTATCTTCAAGTACTGGACACAAATTGTGAACTGTACTGAACCATACTGTTCACAATACATCATGTTTCTTATATGAAACTAACAGCTCTGTCAATGGGGATGATGCATTCATTGTAGAGTGACAATAAGTAACAGTATACACAACCTGTCACATAACCCTCCTGCTGGTTAATGGAGGCTGGCTCTACAATGACCATGATTGTGTTCTAATTAGCTACATCAATGCTATGGAGACAGGCTCTCCCACTGGACATTGATACATGCTAACTTCAATTAGACACAGGTGCCAAACTGAAACACAATCATTCTAGACAGGCCCACCACCAGGTTTAACACAGACCCAGGTCTGCAATACTGACCTGGGCCCAGAGTCAGCCGCTGACCGGAGCAGGGGAAGGAGTTTGGGGGGGGGACCAGGTGGTTGAGGACTAAGGTATGGGTGTGGCTTACCAGGGATTTTAGGACTGGGGGGACAGGAACTATCAGTTAAGAATCAGTGGAAGGGTGTGTGTGTGTGTGAGGACCTTGTGGTTGATGAGTAGAAACCAGGGGGAACCGGCGGTTGTGGGAAAGCAGTTGTTCATCGGCCTGAGGGAGCAGCGGGTGTTGGTTGGGGGAAGGGTTGGGTAAGCCCTGGGAGTGGGGGCACTGGAGGTGTATTTGAGGAGGGAGCAGGAGACGCTAGGGGCCTCAGGCAAGGAGCATTAAATAGGACTATGGAGAACCCGGAGGGAGTAGGTGGCTCTGGGGTCTTGAGGGTGAGTGCGAGGGACGCTGGGGGAACAGACGGTACTTAATCTGCTACCCCCAACACTGCCTTCCATCCTGTTCCTAACCTGAAGCCTAATGATGGAGATTCCCACACCCGGAGACGTCTCATGCTCCTCCGAGTCTGCCGGGCCCACCGACTTAACCAATGTAGACGGGGGGGAAGTTCCGGAGACAGACACAAGGGGTGGGGGAGTGGGCCTGGCAGCTATTGGGGAGCCTGGTGAAAGGGGGCTCTGATTTCCCAGGTCCTCCACCGAGCCCGGCTCTTCCCCCTCTGCTTAGGCGCCCTAAATTCACCTCCATATGTGGGCATGCTTTTGTCTAAAGACACAATAATTTTTTTATGCGTCATAATTGTAACGCTAAAAAGTAGTAGAAACTTTAATACAATTTTTGTATTATGTTTGAAGGTTCTCATATGGCTTCTTACATACAGGATGATGCAAAGTTTGTTGTCTGAAATAACTTTTGATGCATTGCATCGTGTTGAATACCTGACTGAGCCAAATTAGATGAAAACAGAATTAAGTGTAGTTTTTATGTTTATACTAGTTTTAGCAAATATCATGTATTACTTTAATATATTATATTAGCCATTCTGTGAAATATAAATACATTTTGTTAACGTATATAATGAAACATCAGTACTGTGTGAAAAGAAATCTACAATTGATAAATGGCCAGAATGAGAAGTGCTTTAAATTGCTACAAATATAAAGCAAAAGGTGACACTGTGTGCTCATTTGCATGTCATTTCCCATCATCCCTGGCTGTACAGGAAGCATTGTATGCTAACAGATAATTGTGAAAAGCATGGAATGTGCTCACAAGTGAGATTTTTATTTGTTACAAACATAAACAATTTAGGATTTACGCGCAGGTTCAACTTGGTGGACAATTTTGATGCAGTTTAAATAATTTTGGGGGTGCACAATTCTTTCTTAGTACACATCATATACATTTGTATATCACGGATTGCCATTTACTGCCGCTAATATACCTGACTAAAACCTTTTGATGCTTAAGGCGCATAAAACGGTGCAAAAAATGTAAGTACATCGACGCACAGAAGTGCAATATAATCTGTGATTTCAAATGCCCAATTTAACTCCAAAAATTTAATTTGTGATTCTTCAAACTTAAAGTCCTTCATGTGGCCAAAAGCCAAACCAATGTACTGTCATGGACAGCATAAATAGTATTATTTACTATTGGATAACAGCGTGTTAAATTTACACCTTTCTAAAATGATTTAACAACTTTTAACAGATGTTAAAAGACAAAAATATCAAAAACTTAATAAATGGAAAAAAACAGCAAATTTTAAAGCACATACCTCTTGTTTCATATACAGTATTAAAATGAACACGGACCATGGTCAGTTTTGTACTGATCCACCTTGCAGAGACTAATTTAAAAAAAGCTGATTTGCAATTGACTAAATATTACAGGAAAGTTTGCTTTATCTTAAAATGTATTCTAGAGTTCATTCTTTGCTACGCAATGCGCTTCAGTCTCGTACAGCAGCGTAGGTGTTAATTTTTTTTAGTGCTAATACCATGTTCTTTTCAAAATGATCAACTCAAGCTGACACTGTTAGTTTTGTCTAGGAATCACTCTGCCTGCATGACACAAAGGAGGAAGATGGCAGCGAATGAATGTCAAATAAAATCTGAAGATTGCATCTTTTCACTTGATGATAACATTTGGCAGCCGCATGGGGTTCATTAATTTTGACTAAATGCAAGAGGTTTTTGTAATGAATTTCAGAAAGTGGAGCACTTCATTTGAAAATGTCAGTCTATGGGCTTCTGATAATAGATCTTATAACCATACATTTGTAAAATATGGTGTGTTTTTTTATATTTGAGGTGCAATGTTGAGATGCTTGTGGAATTTTAAATGCTAGACCTGACATTCAATACAGTTTTATCTAGGCATAAGGCTTCTTTGGGATATGATATTCTTTTCAGCAAAGGCATTCTATACCTAGATAATCAACTATTCAAAGGCTTTTTTCCCGTTTCTTGTGAAAATTAAAGTAATTTACTGTATGTCTTGGACACAGGTATATTTTTCTAAAACTTTGTTTAACTGTATTTTTTTTTAAAAGTCTATGTTCTCTATAATTTATAATTAACATTTTTACTTCTACTACAAAAGTGACATTGTGTGTTCATTTTTTGGAGCGTTCTAATGTTTAAATATGAACTGAGAATAGACATGTCATTACACACATAACAATGTGCTATTATTTACAGTCATCTTTTTACATAGCGTTTTGTATATCACATGTTGCCTTCCCACCCTTTTGTTCAATGACAAATTGGTATTAATGTTAGGTTAATTCCATCATCGTTGGAGGGGTACTGTCTTACTGCATTCCTGGCAAACTGACGAGGTTCAAGAATAAAAGGTGATGCCAAATGTTAGTCTGTGTTCTTTATGCAAATCTTCCAATATTTGATGCAATTAAATTCTATTCAAACTACTGTATATAACAAATGGTTGAATTGTTTCCATAACTTGCTTCTTAATTCATACGCTTAATGACATTATTACAAATATTTTATTAAGGGTGTTAAGTAAGAGGACATGATCAGTCTTGCTATGCTTCTTGGGGACTTGTTTTATAAAGTATAATAGTGCCGATTTGGTACTACTATACGTAAGCCTCATTTAGATCAATTGAGCTTTCTACAGGGTAGCACCAAATCAACGCTATCACATTTTATAGAATGTCCCTTGGAGTTTGTCTAAGTTGTATAATCATGTGCTGCCGTTACAATTACATAGATATCTTGCAAAATAATCATTTTAGTAATGAATACAGTATGTATTTATTTATTTATTTATAAAATATTTTACCAGGAAGTAATACATTGAGAGTTACCTCTCGTTTTCAAGTATGTCCTGGGCACAGAGTTAAGACAAATAATACATGGTTACAAGTACAGTTACATAAATGAACAGGGTATACATTATATACAAGCTATTGCATGCACAGTTAAAGAAAATATATGTTATGGGCGAATGAAACAGTTACAGACCAGATTAAAATGTGAGACAGCATGTATGTGTATCTTTATTTATCTAGCACCATTAATGATCATAGCGCTTCACAGCAGTAATACACGTGATAATCATATAAATAACAAATAATACAAATAACACATAATGTGAAGAAGTGCTTTAGAAATTAAAGTGACATTTAGGAAAAGGAGTCCCTGCCCTGAAGAGCTTACAATCTAATTGGTAAGTAGGAGGAATGTACAGAGATGTGAATTTCATTAGACTTGCAGATTTTCCAGATTGCTATCTTCCGCCTAACAGTTATATGGCATTTTGTGCTAAAATATGATGCTATTTTGTTCAGTAAAAGCTATTACAATCTGCAAAGAATCCAGTTTTCTTCTGAAATCAATAGCACTACACTTAAAAAGAAACAATATTCAATGGGCATTTATTACAGCTATTAACTAGGGAATACATTATTTTCTCCTACTGTATCATAATGTAAAACAGTTCCCAAGTAATATTTGAAGTCCTACATTCGTGTATCCCATTGTTGAGGTCAATGCCAAAATTCCCTCTGTAAGAATAGCAAGATTATATATATATATTTTTAAAAAGCGTAATATCCATATTGATAAATGGAATAACTTTGATTTCATTGCCCTTAGGAACATAAATCTTAAACAACTGGACTGGCTTAAATATAATAAAAAGGTTCATTTCATGGGGTGTTCTTCTTTTTAACATTTGGATTAATAAAGGAACGTTGGCAGGAATGTACGTGTCTTGTGCGATAACTTTATATGGGAATTGACATATAAGCGAGGCTTGGGTTTTACATCCGGAAGTTACCCAGTACTGCAATAAACGCGTCTCCTACTGTCGAATGTATTTGGCAAATGTTGTGCCTGGCTTCTTTGGCTTTCTCAGTCTAGATCATGGGTGCTCAACTCCAGTTCTCAAGCTCCCCTCAAAAGATCCGATTTTCAGTATATCCCTGCTTCAGCACAGGTGGCTCAACCAGTCCCTGCTTCAGCACAGGTGGCTCAAACCGTCCCTGCTTCAGCACACGTGGTTCCATAAATCCCAGCTTGAGCACAGGTGGCTCAATCAGAGGCTCAGTCTTTGACGATGCCTCTGATTGAGCCACCTGTGCTGAAGCTGAGTTATCTTGAAAACCTGACCTGTTGGTGGGGCTTGAGGACTGGGGTTATGCACCCCTTGGTCTAGATAACTAATAGCAAATGACCTGTTTTGGGAGTCTTTGGCCTATTTACGTAGTTAGTGTGCAATACATTTAAAGTTTGTTCCAATAGTAGTGAGTTTATAGTGGTGCATCAATTAGCCTGACTGCTTCTTTGTCTCAGCCTGCTGCAGACTCTGAGGACCAGGCTGTCAGACAGCCACCCTCTCTCGTTGGGATCAAACTGTCAATGCAAACATGCTTTCTTTTATTTCTGAGCTAAGTCACCCCCAGAGAGTGAAAGCTTTCAAAAAAGCTTCACACTAAATTACATGATACTAGCCTTAGCTGCTCAAACTACAGAGCTTTAGAGAACAATTACAAAGGTGTGTTTTGAATGACTTGTTAGCTATAATGAATAATTTCTGAAAGGTTCGCAGCAAAAACTAACCTACATTTGACCTTGGGAAAGTAAACCTTGCAGGCATATCTTATAATTAGTTGGCCCTTACCTGCTGAAATGATGTATAATGCAATGTGTTGCTATGAGGTGTGAAAGCTTTGCAATGGGTTCGTTTTTCGAAGTAGGAAGAACGTACAGAGAGAGTAGAGACATATATATATATATATATATATATATATATATATATATATATGTATGTATATATATATATATATATATATATATATATATATATATATAAAAGAGAAAAATCTGCAGCACTCACCAGATGATGTTGTCAAAAAGGTATTTATTCACACCATATGAAGTAACCAAACACAACAGTTGAGCTCAAACTGTTGTGTTGGTTACTTCACATGGTGTGAATAAATACCTTTTTTAACAACATTGTCTTTGTGAGTGCTGCAGATTTTTCTCTGTTCTATAATTGTTTTGGACTGTTTGGACCCCACTCTTTCTGCTGGCACCCCATATTAGCATTTATATACAATTTTGTTCTTGGAGTGCACCAGCCATCACTGTATTTTGTGTGTATATATATATATATCTACTATATATTTGTGAAATCACTGTATGTCTGCGTCCCAAGGGTCAATCGCATTGGACCTTGGCCCTGTCACTCCGGCTCAGGCCATGCCGCCCCCCGCACACTTCTCATTGCCTACGTCCAACCCCAATGCCACACTGTCCCACCCCTCACTGACTCTCATTGGCCTGCGTCCAATGCCCGCCCCCGCACACCTCTCATTGGCCTGCGTCCCACCCCTCACTGACTCTCATTGGCCTGCGTCCAATGCCGCCCAGCACACCTCTCATTGGCCTGCGTCCCACCCCTCACTGACTCTCATTGGCCTGCGTCCAATGCCCGCCCCCGCACACCTCTCATTGGCCGGCGTCCCACCCCTCACTGACTCTCATTGGCCTGCGTCCAATGCCCGCCCCCGCACACCTCTCATTGGCCTGCGTCCAACACCAATGCCCTAATACAGTGTTTCCCAAACTGTGCGCGGCTTGGCTAGAGGGGCGCCGCGATCAGGGCCGCCAGCAGCGGGAAACAAGGGCTGCTAGCTCATTTAAAAAAAAAAAAAAAACCTCTGAGGGAAGCAGAGGAGCGGTCACGTGACCGCTCCCATCCAATGGGACTGCAGCCTGCCCGGCATTGCAACTTCAGTGCCCGGCATTGCAACTAAAAGCCACCAGACAGGTGTGTGTGTGTGTGTGTGTGTGTGTGTGTGTGTGTGTGTGTGTGTGTGTGGTGTGTGTGTGTGTGTGTGTGTGTGTGTGTGTGTGTGTGTGGTGTGTGTGTGTGTGTGTGTGTGTGTGTGTGTGTGTGTGTGTGTGTGTAAAAACGGGCTGCAGGGTGTGTGTGTGTATATATGTATATATGTGTGGT
>NC_134499.1:24695332-24712832 GCF_040206685.1 Ascaphus truei
GACATGTTTAACATTTGATCCCATTGTGTAAACATGTACAATTTAATTCATACATTTTATTAATAATAATAATCTTACATTCAATGTACATATATATATATATTTTTGTTTGATTGAGTAAAGTTACATTCAGTTATTTACATTCACTAGATATGCATCAACTCCCCTTAAAGAAAAGCCAGCAACACACTATTTACCTGTGCAATCAGATTTCTCTAGCATGGGAGGCTTGAAACAATTCCCTGGTTTCCCAACACATGGGAAAGAAATCTATTGCCCTTCTCTACATAAGCGCAGAGGCAGATAACGAACCCACCGGAAGCACATTATATTCTATAAAGACCCATGTGTACAAAATCCTCTCTCCGCTCCCTGGGTCTCTTTTTCCACTGATAAAACATGCTAGAATCAGCCTATAGAAATGACGAGCCTCTGTAATAAATTAATCCCAATCAATGGTCTGAAAATCCTGCCTATAGATTTTGTATATGACTGTGGACACATTCATGTCATTGAATAACTGGGTGCTACTAGTAAAACAGGATATACTATTTGACAATAGTTCCTGTGATTCAGCATTGACAACTTGCTGAAATATAGAGATCTTCTTAATTGGGGCAACCATAGTAACACCAATGGGAAACTTATAAAGTAGAGTTGATGAAGTCTGTTTGACCCAAGCTGTGTTGGATGGATCTGCAATTCTCTTGTATTACTTCCGACATCCAAGTAAATGCACCAAACCTCAGTCACCGGTATTCTCATTCAAAACCTGCTGCTATATCAGAATCGCACAGTATGAGGAATCCTACCTTCCATGTCGCTGCATTGCGCCGGAAATAGGCAAACATTCGTGTGAACCAGTTGTAGATTTCATTTAGTGTTAGTTGCTTTTCTGGAGATTCAAGAATAGCCTAAAACGGGTAGCAGGGATAATGGGTTTTAATATAAAACAGATATTTATGCAGCAAGCTTTTATCCCAACAACACTTAATTTCACAGCAGTGGCATCATGGACCATGTTTGCACTGTACAGTTTTTGTAGCTGGTCTGATTGGTCAAGGAATAACTAAAGTGTGTATACAGCGGATGCTTTTTTTGTTGTTGTTTACCAGCACTATGAATAATTTGAGCACCCACTCTGTCCACCTTTAAGACCCACCTTAAGTCACACTTGCTTAAAGAAGCATATGAGTAGCACCGTAAATATTACTAGACACATGATACATAAAGCTTGGCACCCTACAGAAGCACTTACCAAAATTCCCCCCTCCTGTCTCGGTACGTTCCTCCTACATACCAATTAGATTGTAAGCTCCTCGGAGCAGGGCCCCTCTTCCTAAATGTTACGTTTATGTCTGAAGCACTTATTCCCATGACCTGTTATTTATATTATTTGTTATTTATATGATTACCATTTGTATTACTACTGTGAAGCGCTAGGTACATCAATGGCGCTATATAAATAAAGACATACAATACTTTAAAAATAAGGTGCACGGACATAATTTGGGGGAAGAAATGTCAAGCTTCACAACATGATCTGAGATTAATGCTTCCATTTAACAGTTCAATGACAACGTTCAAAATGAAATTATGTAATTGTTTTGAGTTTTTATTTCTGTTCCCCAGTAAAAATATTAATTTATCAGTCATTCATAAAGCCGAATCAAAGGGAAATGCAAAACATTTCACCAGCTGATTAAAGCTCAGTAATTATTTAGAGCTCAGATTAATTCTAGGGATCAGAGATTACTGTAGTTTGTGATAATTGACTTGCCATCTTTAAACAGCCTAATTTTCACTGTTGTGTGAAATGAATTTCCTAATAATCACATCGTATTGTAATACTTCATCAAAAGCAATTATGTTATATATTGCAGTTTGCAAACTTCTTATGGCAAAGGTTTTGAGCTTGCATAAATACCAATGCTTGAAAAATCTATTAAATAAATAGGCGAGTAAAATATTTATACATAGGCAAACATATTGTGACGACTTAACGCCTTCACTGCTGGAAGTGCCTACGATGTATAAACAATTATCAGATTTGCTGATACTTCTTTCAGTATAAAATCAGACTCCTATTCATCAGCTTTTGCAGGTCAACACATTTATCTTGGTAAAAAAAAGCTTGTTAAAGAACTAGGGCCTGAAACCAAAAGACAGAAATAAAACACAACTCAATTTTTCCAAGCACTTATGATTTCCGTTTTAACAAAGGAGGAGGAACTTTATGCACATAGGATGATAGTACTGTATGTACAAATACTTCTCGTGTCGTTATTTTCCTCTCATTTAAGTGTGGTAAACACATGCTTTAAACTGGCAAACCTGGATTCAAGATGCTTGATACATGCCTGTGCTCCCTTCATGATGGTCCAATAAATAGTTTAGAACCTGCAATTAATTTGACCAAGATTCTTATAATGTCAGCAGCCGTCGATCCAAGAATATGACAAAATCCCAGTGACGGCAAAAAAAACAAACCCTTTAAATTGCACAATAAATGAAAATATCTCGCACAAATGTACTCACTTACCTGCCTAATTAAGGATGCATATGTAAAAGGTGGCCTGACCTCTGCATTTTTGTAAAATTCTTGGTTCTGTGCAATGTCTGTAAATGAAAAACAAAAATGTCACGCCACTCAAAGCGGAGAGCAGCTGGAGTTGCCAGACCCTGCAAAAACAGACACTCCTTCCTGGCCTTTCTAAGAAATAAAATAAAAAAAGGTTCTTCTCACCTGAAGAGATGGGCACGTTATATTTATCGGAATACCGCCTCCGTATGGGGCCTACATTGTGGATGCTGGTGGTAGTGATGACAGAAGGTCCCTGCGTGAGAGGAGTGAGTGGTGTGCTTGGTGTGGTAGGAGTATGAGGTAAGCTCTGCGGAGAAGCCTCCGACGCGGTCTTTGAAAGGGTGGCACTTGATACCAGGTTCAGCTGCGAAGAACACAAAGCAGAAATTCGTTTTGAAGCAAAGGGCCATTAAGGTATCATTAGTGATTAGCACTATGCTAATAACACCGGGGTGCTTAGACCAGAGAATGACATTTCTTAATTAAACCGTAGTCTCCAAAGTTAAAAGATCCTGGTTATTTTCATGGAGAAATCTGATGTTATTTCTGCCCTGGTGCAAAAGGAGATAAAAATGTAAACAACCCTCCACATTATTCTTCATGAAACGTATTAAGAATTGCAAGCCACACCAAGTCATTAAAATGGCCAAGCTAATTATTACCCTCTAATACATCACTATGACATTCTGAAATTTAAAACATGACTACATTATGGTAACTTTGGGTAGTCTTTAAACAAGCTGCCACTGTGTAAACTATATTCATACAATGCTTCTCACAAACGAGCAAATTAAATATACACTTTCGTTTGTTGATATAATATAATGTCAGTTCCATGTTTAGGTTTAAAATGAAACATATAAACATCACTTCCATAAACTGTGACTTCAGTTTCCAGTACTTTAAAGAATGCAAATCCATATATTATCCTGGGTAGGGACTCACAAATTCACTGTTAGGTTGGACATTAAGCAGAACGCTTTATTATTAATTCAGCAAAGTTCATTTCACAATTTTTTTTTGCAAACCTACCTTTTTTGAGAAACATCCAGAATATATAAATCAAGCATTATATATATCACAGTGCGCTACATTCTGCAATCATTCAGCCCTATTACCGTGTCACGGTTTTATTTCTTTTTACAATAAACCAGTACGGAATTTCTGCTAAAAAGTGTATATCCATATTATTTGCCATTAAATATAATTTGCCAGTCGAACGGGGTAATAGTGTAAACGGGAGCCAAAATATGAGGTCATGTAAGAGAAAGGTATATGGTATTAATCAAATACATTTTAGTATTTCATTAATTGATTTCAAATAATGGCCCCTTAACAACAGAACGACCTTAAAATCAGTTCCAAGAAGGACACAGGTATTGGAACATCTGAAGGACAATGACCAGCAGCAAATGTTATTTAATTTCCCTGTTGAAATAAGTATCCAAAATAAAAAATAAGCAACCTGCTTGCACCACTAACACAATGTAGTTTGTAATCACAATTAAAAAAAAAAGCTACCTTCACGGAATGTTATGATTTGAATATTCCTTAAATATCATATATGTATACAAATGCAGAAGCGTGGTCCCGGCCCTATAATGGGCTCTCATGGGTCAATAAACTTCAACTCATATTACAAACCAATAGCCGTGTGATAGGAGTTGTGATTTAATGATATTTCCCAAGTGTACAAATGCAAGTAACTCTGTATTTTACAGGGTTTTTTTTTTTTATATGAATTTCCATGGTTTCTTTTTTTTTTTTTTTTTATCGTATGGGCTACAGATGTTCATTTTGAACTAAATGCACAAAGAGACACGTTTGTTAAATGTCATTCTCGTTGCTAAACGCATTATAGCGGACTCTCTGCCTCTTTTCCCTATTTTTCTTATTTCCAAATCTTTTTTTGTTTTTAGGTTGAGTGCTGGAACATTTCAGTATATATATTATTGTGTTAGGAGGAATTAGGGTCCTCCTTGTCCCTTTGGCATCCTGCAAATAGCTCTACTACTACTGCTCATCTAGTGTGCTGTCGACTACCATTGTTCTCCCCACATTCATCCTCATATCAGACGCAGAAAAACAAATAAAAACGGAATTGCATCAAAAGCGTGTGACGTATTAGGGTGACTAAATAAAGGGGTCACCCGCCACTATTTTTCTTGTGCAAGCAAATATAACAATGATGTTGATTCGGTGTTAAAAAAAAAAAAACGCCATCACTTATGCCTCATCATTATCCTCTGAACCTGGCTGAACAAAGTAATTGGTTGTAATTCTTACAGATTACTGGAATAAGAAGGCACAGTAATAGTATAGTAGATGCTCAGATGGTCTGAAAAGTACTAGGTTTTATTTTGCTACAGCTAAGCTGTTTCTGTACACCGGGAAAAAAGTCAGAAAAGGTCAAGAAAATACACTAAAAGAATTTAATGAGTTTGAAAATCTTCAGGCTCTTGATTTTAAATAGTTGTAAGAGTGGGGTAGCTGCTTTTAAAGGGGGGGGGGATGAAAGTAGAGTGACTTAACAGGCTTGACAAATGACACTGATTCACACCCACTGCTGGGCTGCTACTAATAAGATACAAAGGGAGCAGCCAATCTTGGCTAATTACCAGATAAAATTGTATTGTAAGGACTCTAATTAGGAGCTGCTTATGGAGGTGATCTGATGATTAAACACTGCATTTGGATGACCCCACTATCAGTGAGCAGTGGTGCAAGATGTCACTGGAATATTTTTGTAGAAACAGTCGTTTTATTTTAAGAAGGGAGGCTGTAATATTTGTAATAATAGCTATGAGGTAAACTAATTAAAAGACAGATCCTGGAGGAAGACTGTGGCTTTGAGCAGCTGTGGCTGTTCCAAAACACAGTGCCAATTCTCAACAGTGGAGCGGCAGTCAAGTGGAAAATGTCTGGCTGACCTCTGCTCTTGCTATTAATTTGCAGGGAAACTAATGACACATATACATATTCCCACAAAATTGTTCTAATTGCTAATTTGCCAAAAGGAGCCCAGTTTCCAAATTAAACATGACTGCAATCTGTGAGGAAAGAAAGAACAAAAAGCTGGAACTGCAAGGAAGGGGTGTTTCATCTTGCACATCTATTTGTAGGCTCAACCAACAATTTGATGGAATGCTGACCTTGTCAATTGCTATGGAAGTCTCCTATTTTCTTTTAACATTTTGTTTGATGGTGGGATCTGCTGTATGTGAGTTGAACGGCTGTGATCTGTGCTGGCGAGGTCACCAAGAAAGACCCGAGTAAGCATATTGACGTAACCTGTGTTTGATGGCCATAGATACTCACTTTTTATTCAAAGTAGAGTAAACTTCACTACATGGACTACCCACACCTTTTTTTCTCCACTTGACTTAATATTTACAGTTTCAACTAAAACTATAAGATCTCTGAAACAAGTGCCTTCCGAGAAATAACAGCCCCAATATGTTCCAAAAGCTGTGGTTTGTACATCTATACAAACAACAGTGCATTACAAACCAAAGCACGATGTACTCATTATTAATAAGGAAGTGGCAATGTATGGGTGGCATGGTCTAAATACTGAACTTGAAGAAGGGGAGGGCTTTATATATTTGCTATTTCATTGATGTTAATAAATGAAGGTGATTATTTCCTGCTTGCAGCAGTAAGTAATTTAGCGACTAGTTCAGGGCTAAGGAGGAGAGGTCTTGAGAAACGTCAATGTATGGCATTTTAAAACATTTCTGATATAATTGTATGTGTAGATATACAGTATATATATATATATATATATATATATATATATATATATATATATATATATATATATGTATATATATATATACATATTATATATATATACACACACACACACACATACATACAGACACATACATACAGACACACACACACACACACACAGTATTGTATTTTAATTTATTCAGGTCCTGAAGTACTATATAAGCAAGATGTCACGATAGTGGGTGTCTTCCGTTCTTTATTTCATCCTTTTTTCTACCTTCTCTTTCAAAAATTAACCTCCCTTACCCCCCTTTAAAATTGATGAATGAGTCATCAGTAATTTTCATAAACAGGCACTGATGTAAACCCCTAATCAAAATGGATTTCCATTAAGTGTTCTCTTTAGTACAGATAATTGTATCTTTTTGGTTTTCCTAAATGTATTACATGAAAATACAAGCCAGAGCTCAGCACGATCCTCTTCTATCTGTGCTTAAATAAATGATTTTAACTCTTCCACTGCTGGGTGGGACCGAAACACATTGCCGTGCCTCACCAAACTGCCAGCACGGTGTTCTATTGCATGCTCCAGGGCATCAATTTTGGTTATTAGTAGCGCCAGTCTGCTCAGGGTAGAAATTGATGATTTAATTGCACTGAAATTCTGGGCTTTAATCACGCTGGATTGGAGCCTGCACTGAGAAGCGAAGGGAAGATGCTAGATAGGAAAAGAAGACCTTAAAGCAGCCGTACCACCGTAGTGAGCAAACACCGGCAAGAAAAACCTTCAATTACTACTGACCATTTCTTACACCCCTAAAGAATTGGACTTTTTCTCCATCCTACATTGAAATCCCATTTTATAAGCGGAGTCCGAGGGCTGTGCATGTACCGTAGGTAGAATGAAAGATGGCGGTGTTACCGTCTGCACAGCAAGTTAAACAGTTACCTGCTGATGTACCACTCAAAAGAAAGGTTTCTGCAATGGAAGTTACTAGAGTGGTAGCGGATGTTCTGCTTCCTGAGATCACTGATCAACTGGATCTAAATGGCGTTCCATAGAAATACATTTCCATGCTCAGGGTACAACTATTAACAATGACGAGTGTAATGTACAGATGTAGCAAAGCTTATTGTTTGACGCCACGATCGCGCGCGACCCTGATACCATGCTGATTGCGGCACCAAAAACGGAAAGGATTAACACTGCGGGGGAATCTACGGTTCTGAATGGGACCTCCCTCGACCCCCCCCCCATCCAGCACTAATCATTCGCTTGATCGCGATAGTAAGTCTCGCTACACCTGTAGCTCCTCACTATTTTATATAAAAAAAAAGGTCATTCCAAAATGGGCTTCATGTGGTTTCTTTACATGTTCTATGTATAATTGTTAGCATGTTGCAGTGCAAACATTTCTACTTGTATTTCCGTAAAAAAATCCTTATTCTGACCAAAAACAGCAATATGTTTGATTAAATGTGTAATTCATGATGCCTAAAAAATTGGAAGCATGTAATCACTTACAGCTAGTTCTCCAAGTACCGTCATACTAAAGGGGTAGGAATTAATATACGGAAAAATCTATATACAGAAAAAGCGTTGATATGTTTTTAGTTTTTAGTCAAGTTTTTAGTTGTTTTTTTTTTTTAATGTGGCACATTTCGAAGCCAACTTTTCTCGCAGCCGCTACACTTTAATTGCCTTAACATATTTCTGTTTATCACATGCTTTTTCGTTACTGTTGCTTTTTTTTCAAAATAACCTTAATTGCTTTTTGCTTAGGGTGAAAAGAAATACACAGAATGGAATATTTAACCAAGCATTTGATTTGAAAATGTTATTTTAAATGTTTTAGGTCAAGTCTGAATTGGTGCGCGGTCTGAAAAACTTAATTACTGTTCAGCCATTAGAAAAATTATATTGCTTTCTTCATGGATGACAGTTGTTTGACGTTTGGGAATACTCAAAAAGCAATTATCCTTCAATACAATATAAAAAATGCTGTTGACAACCTCCTCACATTAAAGTATATACTGGATGTGTTAAGGACACCTTTAGGGGCCGATTGGTTAAACACTGTGCCTTTCCAGGAGAAAAATCGGCATTTTTGCACCGTGTATTTATTAGAGCTCTTATTGCATGTCCAACCCCTGCGAAACAGGCGGGTTTTTTTTAAATGAGATTTGGTTCTTGCTGTGCAATTCCGTGCGGAATACAAATGAAGCAAATTCGCAAACATTACTCATTCATGAGCTATTCATTAAGCTGCACGTTTGCAGATCGCTCGGAAAATCACGGGCAGAAATCTCACCTCCCTCAGGTACTGTAGCACAGGGGTGCTCATCGCCAGTCCTCAAGAATCCCAAACAGGTCAGGTTTTCAGGATATCCAAGCTTCAGCACAGGTGGCTCAATTAGAGGCTCAGTCAAGGACTGAGCATCTGATTGAGCCACCTGTGCTGAAGCAGGGACTGATTGAGCCACGAGTGCTGAAGCTGGGATATCCTGAAAACCTGACCTGTTGGGGGAGGAGAGGGGGGGGGGGGCTTGAAGACTGGAATCCAGCAACCCTGCTGTAGGAGAGACATTGAAGAGTATGCCCAGTGACTTACTCCAACTACATACATTTCTACTCCGTGTGGGGAGAACACACCAGTGCTTCCTGGGATATAGGCTAATTTGAATGTGTAAAATATATTCAAATGTTTCAAATGAGCAAAGAAATATATCCTAGCATAATGTATTTGGAGGTATACTGTATAAGAAACCAGGAAAATCAGTGGCTGAGAATACTGCTTCAGATTAAATAGCAATATTATTTTGCTATTTTGTAGCGTCAGAGAATACATTTTCTTTCTAGATAGAGGTATTACTTTTAAGAAAACTCTGTACTGTATTTAAGATTTGTATGATTTATAAATAATTTCCAGGTAATGCAAAATAGCAACCCCCCCTCCCCGAGTGTGGGTAATGTACCCCGTTTTGTTAAATTTTAGCTTCCAATGCATCTATTTTTTTCACATTAACTAGAATTGGTCATTATTATTAATATTATTTATTGACCTATTTTGCAAGCGATACATGTAAACAATTGAATACAAATGAAGAAACCTACGAGGCTCTGTAAGCTTTGTATATTATCATTTCATGAATGAAGAACTCTAATATTGGTCCACTGAAAGGCACCACAACCTACATATAATCTGCTT
Organism: Ascaphus truei; assembly: GCF_040206685.1. Classification (NCBI taxonomy): domain Eukaryota; kingdom Metazoa; phylum Chordata; class Amphibia; order Anura; family Ascaphidae; genus Ascaphus; species Ascaphus truei. The sequence continues at coordinate 24,704,861 of NC_134499.1, forward strand.
TACTCCAGGACCATTAAAGCTACTAAACGTTGAATTGCTTCTGCAAAATAAGTGCAAAACTGGACTAAAAAGGTGTAAATTAATATCAACTATTTGTGTACGAGCGATACAATGTCTAAAATAAAATCATCATCTTTCTTGCCTAAATACACGTTTCATGGTGCATTTCCAAACAAACCTGGTCAAGCTAATAATAAAAGAAAAAAAAAAGAGAAATCTTTATGGCAATGGTGCGCCCTCCTTGAATCGCAACTAAATAAGCAGTGGCCTGTATTAGCAGAGGATTTGCATTCATCAGTGTGGTCGTTAGGGCTTTCATCATCAATTTGGACATGCTTTCCTATTCTGTGCAACTCCACCTACATCCCTTTACACCGACTATGCAGCAAGTACCAGGGAAGTGTAAGCTCTTGTGGCTGGAAACACACAGTGCCTTTATTATTCTAGGTTCAGTACTGTGTTTCCTAGCAACTCTATATAAGATTATTAATATTATTATTATTATTATTATTAAGCCCACTGATTCAAAAGGATAAGTGAATTTAGGATTAGAATATTCTATGCACATGTGATTTTCTTTTTAAATCACAGGGACGCTAGAATTGATTTTACCCCAAAATACTCTCCTATTTTATAATTCATTTCCATTGCTTTATCAACCCTTCAATAATTTTGACTCTGCAGATTGTATCAATAATAATAATAAAAACTTGTTCAATAGCTCAACAAAAAAAAACCCATTCACATCTAACAACCGGTGGCAGACAATGTATCCCTAACAGGCACATTGCTTCCTCTCCAACTTCTAACATACATGTTAAAGGATTGAGAAGCGATAATGCTGCCCTTGAAGGAAAGCCACTTTTCATACGCAAATGTGATCGTTCTTGCTCTCTAAAGGGAAATACAACGGAACATTTACATACACTAATCCAAACCAACTATGCGCTTGACAATCGCAAAGCTCACACAGGCTGCCTATTGTGGGTTTACATCTCAGAGTTCCTTATGTGGGCTTGTAACACAGTTCTACTTGTCAAAGGTTTCGCTTGGACTCTAAATAAATGGTTATGGACGCACTGTGCAGCAATATTAGATTTAAAAAAAAAGAAAAAGAAAACCTGCTGTGTATGAATTCCAAAGCTATTAATTTTTCAGTCAAACATATGCATGCCCGTTTATTGTAATAAAGAAGCACTGTGTGCAGCAACTGGAAGGGATAATGCTAACTTGCGCTGCAGAAATTCATAGAGAAGGTAAAAATACATTTAGTGGGAGGGCCCAAAAAAAAGCTAATGATCCTTCATAATGAAAAAAATAAGTATTTTAAATAATAATCCTGATACGCCCAGTGCCCTGCAGTCTCCATACTCAGTAGTTTGATATGAGCATAGATAACCTTGTGTTTATATCGTGACATCTGTTGGTGTAACGTATTTCCCAGGGCACGTTGTCTCATTAAGGGTGCACGCAATGTTACAAACATATGTAAAATTAGAAGTTCCTCCAATCAGGTTTTATTTGTTCTTGGGCAGCCAGCCCCTTAGAAACGAGCATTTGAAGAGGAACACGCCCAACTTCCATCCAATCCCACATTCAACTGCACCAAGACACCTGCACGGTAAAACCATTGGCCGTAGAAGAGGGAAAGTGTGCAGTTCAAGTTCACAGTTCTGTTTCACTTCAGAAAAGTCAATGTAACCCTCCCCCAGGTCGTAGAAACTGAAAGCATGCTAATAAAGACACGGCTTTCATATGCATGTTTTATTCCAGCGATCTGAACTTTCTGACAGTATTACTGTATATATAAAAATATATTCTTGCTAGTTAATATCAGGATGAGAAGAAAAAAAAACTTGGCATGTGGTATCATTCCTAGTTCATACTGTAGCATCAAGAAATTATAGTGACTGCTACGGGGGGGGGGGGGGGAATGATTGCATAAAAGCCCTAATGTTATAAAAGCCCTAATGTTATCTTAACCCCATAGATCTGCAGGTCACTGAAAAGTAATACCCATCAAGCATCAAAATGAGCTAGAATCAAATGGGTAGAAAAACCTCAGTACCAAATAACAGGAAAAGGCAATAAAGGAAATTCTGGCAGCATAAAGGAGTCAGGGAAAAAAAAAAGAGTTCATACAATTTACAACCCACACTGGGGCCAAGGTGAGCTTTTGATAACACTGCTTAAAGGTTTCTGTTATAAATCACAACTAGTCATTACATGGAAATCAATTACCTGATAAAGGTACTGTACATTTTACCAAGCGTTTGAGTCAAAGAAAAAGGGATATATTAATGTGGATTGTAATGGGGGGAGGGCTGGGTTAACCCCTGGGGTGCTGGAAGGCTACAACATTGCTCTGCCGGCTTCTCTATCACACTTAGGGAGTAATTCAATATATCACAAATGCTATTGGCCACTTTGGTTATATTAAATTACCACCTAGGATAGTTCTAGGGAGAAAGCATGTTGAATTCAGTTAGAGTATATTGTTTATGCATTATATGGTATATATCCAAGACTACTATAGCACAGAATAATTTCTGCTTATCTGTGCTTTTAAATCCAAATCAGGAAGCTGACCTACATCTTAACAGTACTTACATTTCTCCCCAAAACCAGTGAATGCTAAAGACCCAACTTACTGTATTTGTAGATAGATATCAATATTACAAATTGTCCTCCCATTTATATTTTTAACCTGGTCACATACTTTAATGTATCATCCACCTGAACGCATTAATGAAAGATGCTACAATTGAAACATCCTTATAAGACATCCCTGATCAATGCCTCTCTAGCTTCTGATTAACCCTTAATTAATAAATAAATGTTTTATATTGTGAATGGTGTCATCTGTGCTTTTTTAGATATAGATTTGAACAGCTATACTGCTTTACACAGAGCTGTGTGAAGAGAAATCCCAAGAATGCAGTGATCAGACAGAAGTTGTAAACACTCAATACCATTTCCTATTGTGGCCATCTTTTAAGGACCCTTTAAATATCCAGTACAGTTTTTTTTTTTTTACTTCTGTTGGTAAATGACCTCAACAAAGTATGTAATCGAGGTCATAAAGGCAAAGAAATGGAAATTTGTCATACTAATTGGAGGCACTCCTAGTTTGGGGCAGAGATTGTGCAAATATACAAATACTCACAGGTTGAGGGCTTGCTTTGGGTTCTGTTGACTTCACATGTAGGTGCGTCATCATGGCTTGCAGGCGGTCTTTGTCTTTTGAGAGCTAAAGAAAATTGAAAACGTTGTTACTTCGTGAGACAAACAGAAGTGATATGTATTCAAGTAAACTGTTTCCGTATAATAGTTTTATCCCAAGTATTCTCATGCTTTTCATCACTTAGATTGTAAGCTCTTCGGGGCAGGGATTTCCTATTGTCTGATTCTGCTGCGCTTAATGTATTATTCTAATTTCCTGTACTGTATTCTTTGGGAAGCGCTGAGTACACTTTTGGCGCTATATAAATAGACATACAATACAATTATCATGGTATCACGGTATCGAACATATGTTCTCTGCCATCATAATTGAAGGAATCAGAAGCTATTTCCTACAAATTGTCTATTTTTGCCACCTGTTTTTTTCACCTTTTTGCTTGGGAGAGAAAATCTTAAAACCGTTTTAGGTTAGACGAAAAGCTAAATATATTTAAATATATTCAGAACGGCATATAATACAAGACGTAATTTTTTTATTATTATTATTTACAAGATTCTCAGAGGAAAGGGCTGCTACATCTTTTCAGCCCGAGAAATTAACAAATCTAAACAACAATTTCAACAATGCAACATCTTAAACATAAGAATAATTTAAAGTATAAAGTCTATATCTTGAAAAAAGCTTGCATTATAAAACCAGGGGGTGAGCGGGGATGTTTTGGCACTTAATACCATGCCAATTAATGTAAGTATTGTTGATGATTGACAAGTATTTCAGGATGACAACAGTAACGTTATAAAAACAAGGAGTACAGGCTCCAATTTATATTAAAAAAATTCCGGACCTCTGGCCAAGTATCAGCTCGCAAATATACTTAAATGAACAGACCTAGGCCAAGAAAGAACAAGAAATATTTCTAGCGTCCTTTCTACTAAAAGCTCCTGGAAAAGACATTCTTAAAATACTGAAATAAAAATAAATTTCCTGCATTAAAGTGAAATTACCCTGAAATGCCGATAATTATTCTTGCTGGGGGATGAAACAGAATGTGCAGTATCACCTTAAGCTTCAATTTAAACCATATTAGTATTTGTCTTTAACAAGATATGGAAATGTAATCATTCCAGCAACTATTTTATTAGTGTTCTTTTCCACAACACTGATTGAACGCTGCTAGTACAAAATTACTTTTATTATTCTCTACATAATGCTACTGACATGCTGGCTCTGCTAGTTCTTGCTCAATTATATCATATCAATGTCTGTTAGTATTAGCGATTTTACCGATTTCTGCCTGTGTAGAGACTCCACAGGTGAAAAAGTGCCGTGTTTCATACACAATGTTCATCTGTTTTTGTGTGAAAAGGCAGTGACGCAGCGATGAAAGGAAAACATGAAAAAGAAATCGTTTTCCTTGTGTCCAGAACAATCTCTGTGCCCAGATGTTATCCAACTACATTGTATCCTCTATGGTAAATACTCCACCAATATACCTGCTTTCTACTGAATTACACAGCACACTGTATTATTGTGTACACCTGGGGTGACCAACTCCAGTCCTCAAGGGATACCAACAGGTACGGTTTTCAGGATATCCCTGCTTCTGCACAGGTTGCTCAATTCGAAAAACCTGGCCTGTTGGTAGCCCTTGAGGACTACAGTTGGCTACCCCTGGTGTACACTGTATATTGCACACACTGGCGGCACTATGACTTTATCCAAGTCCCTGTAAGCTCTTTGATGGTCACTTTGAAATTGTAAGCGCACTCTTCTATCTGTACAATCATAATGAACAATGTTCTGCTGTAATTTTCCTATTTTCAGGGCTGTTTAAAGACATTTTGCAGTGCATCAATATAGAAGTTAATTGCATCCACAGTGTGACAACGCCTTGGCAATGTGCACTTGACAACGTCCACTGGAAAAGGCTGGCAGCATCGGAACATTCTCCTAATCACAATTCTATTGCATACATTACTCAATGCAATCGTTTTGCATAAAATTAATTTTAAAGGGATGGATAAACGAACAATATATGTGGAAATTATTAAATGCAGTTCTGCCTCCAGCCATCATATGCTTATCGCGTCTGTGCTGCAGGTATCACTACTCTGCTTTATAGGGTCCCCAGCATAACAAATCATTGAGGAGAGTCACACTTACAAATATAGACATGGCACGGGGAAAGCAGTATTTCTTGCTTGTGCAAACCCCTAATAAAACAGCTGCATTTTACAGCAAAGGTAAGTATGACTGTATACGTTCCATCCTATAAATATCAAATAATCGCTTTACCTTTTAAATAGCCCTCAAAAAAATAATTGGGAGACGCAAATAATTATAGTTTCTGACTTATCTTCCTATCCCTCTGATCTTTTGTCTCTATAATGTTCTAAATAAATACCCTCAGATATGGTGTTACTGTAATACAGACATAAATAGCATAACCATACTTCATCTAGATCGCCACACAGAGTAATATGCATCAACAATACCTTCAATAGAAGTGCAGACTTAACCGAGGAAGGGATTCTGTAATGATCGTTGTGTGGCAGAGGGATTGCCAAGTGGCTAGTTGAATGTTTAAAGTGATTGCCATGTATATTGAGATCATTTTTCCTTGGGCTTAAACTACTGGTTCATTTCAGAGAGGCAAAAGTGAGTCGCTTAATACAGGGAATGTTACATTTTTGTAGATATATATATATATATATATATTGATCTCCTGTATGCAGGTTACTTAATTATTTGGATTAAAACCGTGATGCAGCAATTCTAAACCCCTAACTGGCACAGTTCTACCCCATGGGGCTTATCTGTCCAACTATATTGCAAACTGTACTTTGCATGCAGTAAATGGACACAATACACGTGCTAACAATTCAACAGAGCTGAAAGATTGTGAACCTTACATACAACACAAGTGTAATCTGAAACATGCCCATTGATTTAATAGCAATCAACAAAGATGAGAAAATCAAAGAATTTCTCAGGATGTGATCATCTCTTGCATTGAATTAGAGGAGATACAGGACCCGGGCTCCCTTATTACCATCTGACCATCCAGCCAGATCATTCAGAGGAAGTCATGAGCGTTTGTCGGGGCACTGATGTGAGGAAACTCTCATCATTGTTACATCAACTGAGGCTGCAAAGGTCTAGAAACAGAGACTATTAGCGCTATTGTATGAATGCTGCCGGTGAACAACATTCTTCAGGGAGGCAGTTATACTGTATCAAAATCAGCAAACTGCCTGGAATGGAAGCTTTACAAAAAAACCTAATCTAATGTAGACATATTAGACTGAAACAAGGAACAGAAAAATGGGGTGTGTAGAACTGGGGACAGAAATAGGACCACCATTATTACGAAAGAAAACCAAGGATCTGGGGCTGATTTTACAGCAGATAAGGAAATGGGCAAACAAGGTGGACCAAGTCGTTCTTATGTAACCGACCTGGTAGGACCTTCCATTTGGCATCATGCCGGTCTTCACTTGGTCAGGCTCAGAATTCTAAAATGCTGTTGTGTGCGAAACCAAAACACTGGTAAGGAACCTTTGCTTTGAGATGTGATCTGACAGAGGCAGCAAAGGCGTTAATAGTGAGATATATCCGCCCATCTCGTGGCTGTCTGGCGGATATCAGACACTGCAGGAACATTTTGTTTTTAAATGGATTATTCCATTGTGTACTAGGAGACGTCCTTTTACATAAGCTCAACTTAAAAACCTACGCAAACCTATCAAGGCCAGATAAATACACACACATGCCAAATGCTAATTGAAATATATAATGCGAGTCAACAGAAAAAAAATCAATTTCTATTGGTCTGATTATCGTTCTTGCAAACAATGACATTGCGATGGAAGTGTGACAAATAGCTTCATATCGCTTCAGTGCTTCAGAGGTAACAATGCTGCTATGTAACACAGTCTTCTAATACAGCATGCTATGGGTGTCAAGAATGGACAGTGGAAAAGAAACTAACATTACAGTGTGTTCGTTTAGGGCAAGTGATCAAAATTACATGGATCATTTTTCTCATCACATTTTATAATAAGAAATTTCCATTACTTTTGTAATGTGAAGGTTTCCCCCCCCTCCCCGCAAACACTAGTAACTATTTACTGCAACTTTGTTTATGTTGTAAAAAAAAAAAGATAATTGTTTTATAGATAAAAATAGATATAATTGTCACTCTGTATACAGACATGTACGTACAAAATGATGAGCAAACAGCTAAAACAAAATGTGGCAATAAAGTATACGTGTTTAGTTGTGAAGTACTTTTTCCAGAAGCACAGTACAACAAAATAAGTTCCATGACTACTCAGAAACAATAATAAAAATCACTAGAAATGGTAAAAACAAAATGTTCTTTTTGACGCCTTCTTGCTCCAAAATATCCGCATTAAACCTAAATACAAGTGTGTAATGACTTGGTCTCTGCTTTAATGTTCTCGATTTCTATTACCGTGGGCCACATAGCTACACTCGCATCCTGTAATTGTTTCTGCAAGACGCGATAATTTACGCTTCACACTACGGGACGAGGAAATAAATTAGGCCGTACTGGGTTAATGAGGAGTACATCGGGAGAAACATTACAAGAAAAGCCAGACTCATGCCAGAGCAAAATGGCAGAAGACAAATTGTTAGAAGAATTAAAATGTTAGGTAATTAAAAAGATATATACTTTTTTACACAGGATGGCAACAACAGAAAGTTTAAGTCTGTTTTTGCAGATATTTCTCTGTGACTATTTGAAGCTGTAAATGACTTTAA